>NW_026263133.1:300000-435860 GCF_947179515.1 Apodemus sylvaticus | reverse complement strand
AAGATCAATAGGTAGTTATTGTAAATACTTTATGAGAAAAAATAATGCATGGTACAAAATTAGCTTGTATCTCTTAAACAACACGTTGTAATTCGAAAATATTTGGTGTGGCGTGTATGTCTCAATGTGTAGCCTCAAAAGAGAACCCACAGGAGAATTTTCTTTCGTCAAAATTTTTCAGAAAACCACGTTTTAAGGTAATCCCTCATCGTGCGAAATTATCTTGTTTTTCCTAAACAGCACAATGTAACTCGAAAAGCTTTGGTGTTGCGTGTATGTCTAAGCATGTAGCATCAAAAGAGAGCGCACAGGAGAGTATTCTCTCGAAAGAATATGTAAGAATACCACGTTATAAGGAAATACAGTGTTGCAGAGTAAAGAAAAATACGTACGTATTGGAAAAACTTTATGAGAAGAAATAACGCATCGTACAAAATTAGCTAGTATCTCGTAAACAACACCTTGTAACTCGAAAGGATTTGGTGTGGCGTGTACGTCTAAATGTGTAGCCTCAAAAGAGAACCCAAAGGAGAATTTTCTTTGGTCAAAATTTGACAGAAAACCACGTTTTAAGGAAATCCCGCATCGTGCGAAATTATCTTGTTTTTCCTAAACAACACGTTGTAACTCGAAAAGCTTTGGTGTTGCGTGTATGTCTAAGCGTGTAGCCTCAAAAGAGAACGCACAGGAGAGTTTTCTCTCGAAAGAATATGTAAGAATACCACGTTATAAGGAAATACCGTGTTGAAGAGTAAAGATAAATAGGTAGTTATTGCAAATACTTTACGAGAAGAAATGACACATGGTACAAAATTAGATTGTATCTCCTAAACAACACGTTGGAATTCGAAAATATTTGGTGTGGCATGTACGTCTAAATGTGTAGCCTCAAAAGAGGACCGACAGGAGAATTTTCTTTCGTCAAAATTTTTCAGAAATCATGTTTTAATGAAATCCCTCATTGTGCGAAATTATCTTGTTTTTCCTAAACAACACATTGTAACTCGAAAAGCTTTGGTGTTGCCTGTATGTCTAAGCGTGTAGCCTCAAAAGACAATGCATAGGAGAGTTTTCTCTCGAAAGAATATGTAAGAATACAATGTTATAAGGAAATACAGTGTTGCAGAGTAAAGACAAATATGTACGTATTGGAAACACTTTATGAGAAGAAATAAAGCATCGTAAAAATTAAGCTTTTATCTCCTAAACAACACTTTGTAACTCGAAAGATTTGGTGTGGCGTGTACGTCTAAACGTGTAGCCTCAAAAGAGAACCGACAGGAGAATTTTCTTTCGTCAAAATTTGTCAGAAAACCATGTATTAAGGAAATCCCGTATCGTGCAAAATTATCTTGTTTTTCCTAAACAACACATTGTAACTCGAAAAGCTTTGGTGTTGCGTGTACGTCTATGCGTGTAGCCTCAAAAGAGAATGCACAGGAGAGTTTTCTCTCGAAAGAATATGTAAGAATACCACGTTATAAGTAAATACAGTGTTGCAGAGTAAAGATAAATAAGTAGTTATTGTAAATACTTTACGAGAAGAAATAACGCATATTACAAAAGAGTTTTCTCTCGAAAGAATATGTAAGACTACCAAGTTATAAGGAAATACAGTGTTGCAGAATAAAGACAAATATGTACGCATAGAAAACACTTTATGAGAAGAAATAACGCATCGTACAAAATTAGCTTGCATCTCCTAAACAACACGTTGTAACTCGAAAATATTTGGTGTGGTGTGTACGTCTAAACGTGTAGCCTCAAAAGAGAACCCACAGGAGAATTTTCTTCCGTCAAAATTTGTCTGAAAAACATTTTCTAAGGAAATCACGCATCGTGCGAAATTATCTTGTTTTTCCTAAACTACACGTTGCAACTTGAAAAGCTTTGGTGTTGCGTGTATGTCTAAGAATGTAGCCTCAAAAGAGAGCGCACAGGAGAGTTTTCTCTCGAAAGAATATGTAAGAAAACCACATTATAAGGAAATACAGTGTTGCAGAGTAAAGAAAAATACGTACGTATTGGAAAAACTTTACGAGAAGAAATAACGCATTTGTACAAAATTAGCTTGTATCTCCTAAACAACACCTTGTAACTCGAAAAGATTTTGTTTGGCATGTAAGTCTAAAGGTGTAGCCTCAAGAGAGAAGCCACCGGAGAATTTTCTTTGGTCAAAATTTGTCAGCAAGCCACGTTTTAAGGAAATCCCGCATCGTGCGAAATTATCTTGTTTTTTCTAAACAACACGTTGTAACTCGAAAAGCTTTGGTGTTGCTTGTATGTCTAAGCATGTAGCCTCAAAAGAGAATGCACAGGAGAGTTTTCTCTCGAAAGAATATGTAAGAATACCACGGTATAAGGAAATACAGTGTTGCAGAGTAATGACAAATACTTACGTATTGGAAACACGTTACGAGCAGAAATAACGCATGGTACAAAATTAGCTTGTACCTCCTAAACAACTCGTTGTAACTCGAAAAGATTTGATGTGACGTTTGCATCTAAACGTGTAGCCTCAAAAGGGAACCCACAGGAGAATTTTCTTTCGTCAAAATTTTTCAGAATACCATGTTTTACGGAAATCCCACATCATGCGAAATTATCTTGTTTTTCCTAAACAACACGTTGTAACTCGAAAAGCTTTGGTGTTGCGTGTATGTCTAAGCTTGTAGCCTCAAAGGAGAACGCACAGGACAGTTTCCTGCGAAAGAATATGTAAGAATACCACGTTATGAGGAAATACAGTGTTGCAGAGTAAAGAGAAATACCTACGCATTGGAAACACTTTACAATAAGAAATAGTGCATTGTAAAAATTAGCTTGTATCTCCTAAACAACACGCTGTAACTCGAAAAGATTTGGTGTGGCGTGCATTTCTAAACGTGTAGCCTCAAAAGAGAACCCACAGGAGAATTTTCTTTGGTCAAAATTTGTCAGAAAACCAGGTTTTATGGAAATCCTGAAAAATTTTGACGAAAGAAAATTCTCCTATGGGTTCTCTTATGAGGCTACACGTTTAGACGTACACGCCACACCAATTCCTTTCGAGTTACAACGTGTTGTTTAGGAGATAGAAGCTAATTTTGTATGATGCGTTATTTCTTCTCGTAAAGTGTTTCCAATACGTATGTATTTGTCTTTACTCTGCAACACTGTATTTCCTTATAACTTGGTGTTCTTACATATTCTTTCAAGAGAAAACTATCTTGTGCCTTCTTTTTTGAGGCTACACACTTAGACATATGCGCAACACCAAAGTTTTTTGAGTTGCAACGTGTGGTTTAGGAAAAACCAGATAATTTCGCAAGATGTGGGATTTCCTTAAAACGTGATTGTCTGAAAAATTTTGAGGAAAGAAAATTCTCCTATGGGTTCTCTTTTGAGGCTACACGTTTAGACGTACACGCCACACCAAATCTTTCCGAGTTACAACGTGTTGTTTAGGAGATACAAGCTAATTTTGTACGATGCGCTATTTCTTCTCTTAAAGTGTTTCCAATACATATGTATTTGTCTTTACTCTGCAAAACTGTATTTCCTTATAATGTGGTATTCTTATATATTTGTTCGAGAGAAAACTCTCCTGTGCCTTCTCTTTTGAGGCTACACACTTAGGCATACACGCAACACGAAAGCTTTTCGAGTTACAACGTGTTGTTTAGGAAAAACAAGATAATTTCGCACGATGCTGGATTTCCTTAAAACGTGATTTTCTGAAAAATTTTGACGAAAGAAAATTCTCCTATGGGTTCTCTTTTGAGGCTACATGTTTAGACGTACACGCCACACCAAATCTTTTCGAGTTACAACGTGTTGTTTAGGAGATACAAGCTAATTTTGTATGATGTGTTATTTCTTCTCGTAAAGTGTTTCCAATAGGTACGTATTTGTCTTTACTCTGCAACACTGTATTTCCTATTAAGGTGGTATTCTTACATATTCTTTCGAGAGAAAACTCTCCTGTGCCTTCTCTTTTGAGGTTACACACTTAGACATACACGCAACACGAAAGCTTTTCGAGTTACAAGGTGTTGTTTAGGAAAATCAAGATAATTTCGCACGATGCGGGATTTCCTTAAAATGTGATTTTCTGAAAAATTTTGACGAAAGAAAATTCTCCTATAAGTTCTCCTTTGAGGCTACACGTTTAGACGTACATGCCACACCAAATCTTTTCGAGTTACAACGTGTTGTTTAGAAGATACAAGCAAATATTTTATGATGCGTTATTTCTTCTCGTAACCTGTTTCCAATACGTACGTATTTGTCTTTACTATGCAACACTGTATTTCCTTATAACGTGGTATTCTTACATATTCTTTCGAGAGAAAACTTTCCTGTGTGTTCTCTTTGAGGCTACACGCTTAGACATACACGCAGCACCAAAGATTTTCGAGTTACAACGTGTTGTTTAGGAAAAACAAGATAATTTCGCACGATATGGGATTTCGTTAAAACCTGGTTTTCTGACAAATTTTGACCAAAGAAAATTCTCCTGTGGGTTCTCTTTTGAGGCTACACGTTTAGAGGAATATGCCACACCAAATCTTTTCGAGTTACAACGTGTTGTTTTGGAGATACAAGCTAATTTTGTAAGATACGTTATTTCTTCTCCTAAAGTGTTTCCAATACATACATATTTGTCTTTATTGTGCAACACTGTATTTCCTTATAACGTGGTATTCTTGCATATTATTTTGAGAGAAAACTCTCCTGATCCTTCTCTTTTGAGGCTACATGCTTAGACATACACGAAACACCAAAGCTTTTCGAGTTACAACGTGTTGTTTAGGAAAAACAAGATAATTTCGCATGATGCAGGATTTCCTTAAAACGTGGTTTTCTGACAAATTTTGACGAAAGAAATTTCTCCTGTGGGTTCTCTTTTGAGGCTACATGTTTAGACGTACACACCACGCCAAATATTTTCGAGTTACAACGTGTTCTTTAGGAGAAACAAGCTAATTTTGTACGATGCATTATTTCTTCTCGTAAAGTGTTTCCAATACGTACGTATTTGTCTTTATTTTGCAACACTGTATTTCCTTATAACGTGGTATTCTTATATATTCTATCGAGAGAAAACTCTCCTGAGCATTCTCTTTTGAGGCTACATGCTTAGACATACACGAACACCAAAGCTTTTCGAGTTACAACGTGTTGTTTAGGAAAAACAAGATAAGTTCGCACGATGAGGGATTTCCTTCAAACGTGGTTTTCTGACAAATTTTGAAGAAAGAAAATTCTCCTGTGGGTTCTCTTTTGAGGCTACACGTTTAGACGCACACGCCACACCAAATATTTTCGAATTACAACGTGTTGTTTAGGAGATACAAGCTAATTTTGTACCATGCGTCATTTCTTCTCGTAAAGTATTTACAATTACTACCTATTTATCTTTACTCTGCAACACTGTATTTCCTTATAACGTGGTATTCCTACATATTCTTTCGAGAGAAAACTCTCCTGTGTCCTCTTTTGAGGCTACACGCTTAGACATACACGCAACACCAAAGCTTTTCGAGTTAAAACGTGTAGTTTAGGAAAAACAAGGTAATTTCGCACGATGAGGTATTTCCTTAGAACATGGTTTTCTAACAAATTTTGACGAAAGAAAATTCTCTTGTGGGTTCTCTTTTGAGGCTACACGTTTAGACGTACACGCCACACGAAATCTTTTCGAGTTACAACGTGTTGGTTAGGAGATACAAGCTAATTTTGTACGATGCGTTATTTCTTCTCGTAAAGTGTTTCCAATACGTACGTATTTGTCTTTATGCTGCAACACTGTATTTCCTTATAACGTGGTATTCTTACATATTCTTTCGACAGAAACTCTCCCGTGAATTCTCTTTTGAGGCCACATGCTTAGACATACATGCAACACCAAAGCTTTTCGAATTACAACGTGTTGTTTAGGAGAAACAAGATAATTTCGCACGATGCGGAATTTCCATAAAACGTGGGTTTCTGACAAATTTTGACGAAGGAAAATCCTCCTGTGGTTTCTCTTTTGAGGCTACACGTTTAGCCGTACATGCCACACCAAATCCTTTCGAGTTACAACGTGTTGTTTAGGAGATACAAGCTAATTTTGTATGATGCATTATATCTTTTCGTAAAGTTTTTTCCAATACTTACGTATTTGTCTTTAGTCTGCAACACTGTATTTCCTTATAACGTGGTATTCTCACATATTGTTTCGAGAGAATACTCTACTGTGCGTTCTCTTTTGAGGCTACAAGCTTAGATATACACGCAACACCAAAGCTTTTTTGAATTACAACGTGTTGTTTAGGAAAAACAAGATAATTTTGCAGGATGCAGGATTTCCTTAAAACGTGGTTTTCTCACAAATTTTGACGAAAGAAAATTCTCCTGTTCGTTGTCTTTGAGGCTACACTTTTAGACGTACACGCCAAACCAAATCTTTTCGAGTTACCACTTGTTGTTTAGGAGATACAAGTTAATAATTTATGATGCGTTATTTCTTCTCGTAAAGTGTTTCCAATATGTACGTTTTTGTCTTTACTCTGCAACACTGTATTTCCTTATAACGTGGTATTCTTACATGTTCTTCCGAGAGAAAACTCTCCTGTGCATTCTCTTTTGAGACTACACGCTTAGACATACACGCAACACCAAAGCTTTTCGAGTTACAACGTGTTGTTTAGGAAAAACAAATAATTTCGCACGATGCGGGATTTCCTTAAAACATGGTTTTCTGACAAATTTTGATGAAAGAAAATTCTCCTGTTGGTTCCCCTTTGAGGCTACACGTTTAGACTTACATGCCAAACCAAATCTTTTCGAGTTACAACGTGTTGTTTAGGAGATAAAAGCTAATTTTTAATAATGCATTATTTCTTCTAGTAAAGTGTTCTCAATATGTACATATTTGTCTTTACTCTGCAAAATTGTATTTCCTAATAGCGTGGTGTTCTTACATATTCGTTCGAGAGAAAACTCTCCTGTGCCTTCCCTTTTGAGGCTCCACGTTTAGACATACACGCAACACTAAAGCTTTTCGGGTTACCACATGTTGTTTAGGAAAAAGAAGATGATTTCGCACGATGCAGGATTTCCTTAAAACGTGGTTTTCTCAAAAATTTTGAAGAAAGAAAATTCACTGTGGGTTCTCTTTTGAGGCTACACGTTTAGACATACACGCCACACCAGATCTTTTTGAGTTACAACGTTTTGTTTAGGAGATACATGTTAATTTTTTACTATGCGTTAATTCTTCTAGTAAAGTGTTTCCAATACGTACGTGTTTATCTTTACTCTGCAACACTGTATTTCCTTATAACGTGATATTCTTACATATTCTTTCGAGAGAAAACTCTCCTTTGCGTTCTCTGTTGAGGCTACACGCTTAGACATACATGCAACACCAAAGCTTTTCGAGTTACAACGTGTTGTTTAGGAAAAACAAGATAATTTCGCACGATGCGAGATTTCCTTAAAACGTGGTTTCTGACAAATTTTGATGAAAGAAAACTCTCCTGTGGGTTCTCTTTTGAGGGTACACGTTTAGACATACACGTCACACCAAATGTTTTCGAGTAACAACGTGTTGTTTAGGAGATACAAGCTAATTTTGTAAGATGCGTTATTTCTTCTCGTAAAGTGTTTCCAATATGTACTTATTTGTCTTTACTCATCAAAATTTTATTTCCTTATAACGTGGTATTCTTACATATTCTTTCAAGAGAAAACTCTCCTGTGCCTTCTCTTTTGAGGCTACACGCTTAGACATACGCGCAACACCAAAGCTTTTCGAGTTACAGCTTGTTGTTTAGGAAAAAGAAGATGATTTCGCACGATGCGGGATTTCCTTAAAACGTGGTTTTCTGAAAAATTTTAACGAAAGAAAATTCTCCTGTGGCTTCTCTTTTGAAGCTACACATTTAGACGTACACGCCGCACCAAATCTTTTCGAGTTACAACGTGTTGTTTAGGAGATACAAGCTAATTTTGTACGATGCGTTATTTCTTCTCGTAAAGTTTTCCAATACGTACATATTTTTCTTTACTCTGCAACACTGTATTTCCTTATAACTTGGTATTCTTACATATTCTTTTGAGAGAAAACTATCCTGTGCGTTCCCTTTTGAGGCTACACACTTAGACATACAGGCATCACCAAAGCTTTTCGAGTTACAACGTGTTGTTTATGAAAATCAAGATTATTTCGCACGATGCGTGATTTCCTTAAAATGTGGTTTTCTCACAAATTTTGACGAAAGAAAATTATCCTGTGGTTTCTCTTTTGAGTCTACACGTTTAGACGTACACGCCACACCAAATCCTTTCGAGTTACCACGTGTTGTTTAGGAGATACAAGCTAATTTTTTATGATGCGTTATTTCTTCTCGTAAAGTGTTTCCAATACGTACTTATTTCTCTTTACTCTGCAACATTGTATTTCCCTATAACGTGGTATTCTTACATATTCTTTCGAAGGAAAACTCTCCTGTGTGTTCTCTTTTGAGGCTACATGCTTAGGCATACACGCAACGCCAAAGCTTTTCGAGTTACAACGTTTTGTTTAGGAAAAAGAAGATAATTTCACACGATGCGAGATTTCCATAAAACGTGGTTTTCTGAAAAATTTTGACCAAAGAAAGTTCTCCTGTGCATTCTCTTTTGAGGCTACACGTGTAGTCGTAGGAGCCAAAACAAATCTTTTCGAGTTACAACGTGTTGTTTAGAAGATACAAGCTATTTTTTTACGATGCATTATTTCTTCTCTTAAAGTGTTTCCAATACGTACGTATTTGTCTTTACTCTGCAACACTGTATTTCCTTATAAGGTGGTATTCTTACATATTCTTTCGAGAGAAAACTCTCCTGTGCGTTCTCTTGTGAGGCTACACGCTTAGACATACACGCAACAGCAAAGCTTTTCGAGATACAACATGTTGTTTAGGAAAAACAAGATAATTTCGCACGATGCAAGATTTCCTTAAAACGTGGTTTCTGACAAATTTTGATGAAAGAAAATTCTCCTGTGTGTTCTCTTTTGAGGCTACAGGTTTAGACGTACATGTCACACCAGATCTTTTCGAGTTACAACGTGTTGTTTAGGAGATACAAGCTAATTTTGTATGAAGCAGTATTTCTTTTACTAAAGTGTTTCCAATATGTACTTATTTGTCTTTACTCTGCAAAATTGTATTTCCTTATAACGTGGTATTCTTACAGATTCTTTCGAGAGAAAACTCTCCTGTGCGTTCTCTTTTGAGGCCACGCCTTTAGACATACACGCAAAACCAAAGCTTTTCGAGTTACAACGTGTTGTTTAGGAAAAACAAGATAATTTTGCACGATGCGGGATTACCTTAAAACGTGGATTTCTGACAAATTTTGACGAAAGAAAGTTCCCCTGTTGGTGTTCTTTTGAGTCAACACGTGTAGACGTACGAGCCACACCAAATCTTTTCTAGTTACAACGTGTTGTTTAGGAGATACAAGCAAATTTTGTACGATGCTTTATTTCTTCTCATAAAGTGTTTCCAATACGTACGTATTTGTCTTTACTCTGCAACACTGTATTTCCTTATAACGTGGTATTCTTACATATTCTTTCGAGGGAAAACTCTCCTGTGCTTTCTCTTTTGAGGCTACATGCTTAGACATACATGCAACCCCACAGCTTTTCGAGTTACAACTTGTTGTTTAGGAAAAACAAGATAATTTCGCAGGATGCGAGATGTCCATAAAACATGGTTTTCTGATATATTTTGACGAAAGAAAGTTCTCCTGTGGGTTCTCTTTTGAGGCTACACGTGTAGAGGTACGGGCCACACCAAATCTTTTCGAGTTGCAACGTGTTGTTTAGGAGATACAAGCTAATTTTGTACGATGCGTTATTTCTTCTCATAAAGTGTATCCAATATGTACGTATTTGTCTTTACTCTGCAACACTGTATTTCCTTATAACGTGGTATTCTTATATATTCTTTCGAGAGAAAACTCTCCTGTGCGTTCTCTTTTGAGGTGACACGCTTAGACATAAACGCAACACCAAAGCTTTTCGAGTTACAACGTGTTGTTTAGGAAAAACAAGATAATTTCGCATGGTGCGAGATTTCATTAAAATGTGGTTTCTGACAAATTGGATGAAGGAAAATTCTCCTGTGGGTTCTCTTTTGAGGCTGCACGTTTAGACGTACACTTCACACCAAATCTTTTTGAGTTACAAGTTGTTGTTTAGGAGATACAAGCTAATTTTGTACGATGCGTTATTTCTTCTCGTAAAGTGTTTCCAATATGTACTTATTTGTCTTTACTCTGCAAAATTGTATTTCCTTTTAACGTGGTATTCTTACATATTCTTTCGAGAGAAAACTCTCCTGTGCCTTCCCTTTTGAGGCTCCATGCTTACACAAACACACATCGCCAAAGCTTTTTGAGTTACAATGTGTTGTTTAGGAAAAACAAGATTATTTCGCACGATGCCAGATTTCCATAAAACGTGGTTTTCTGAAAAATTTTGACGAAAGAAAGTTCTCTTGTGGGTTCTCTTTTGAGGCTACACGTGTGGAGGTATGAGCCACACCAAATCTTTTCGAGCTACAACGTGTTGTTTAGGAGATACAAGCTAATGTTGTACAATGCATTATTTCTTCTCTTAAAGTGTTTCCAATACGTACATATTTGTCTTTACTCTGCAACACTGTATTTCCTTATAACGTGGTATTCTTACATATTCTTTCGAGAGAAAACTCTCCTTTGAGTTCTCTTTTGAGGTTACACGCTTAGACATACACGCAACACCAAAGCTTTTCGAGTTACAACGTGTTCTTTAGGAAAAACAAGATAATTTCGCACGATGCGAGATTCCCTTAAAACGTGGTTTCTGACAAATTTTGACGAAAGAAAATTCTCCTGTGTGTTCTCTTTTGAGGCTACACGTGTAGACGTACACGTCACACCAAATCTTTTCGAGTTACAACGTGTTGTTTAGGAGATACAAGCTAATTTTGTATGATGCGTTATTTCTTCTCGTAAAGTGTTTCCAATATGTACTTATTTGTCTTTACTCTGCAAAATTGTCTTTCCTTATAACGTGGTATTCTTACATATTCTTTCGAGAGAAAACTCTCCTGTGCCTTCTCTTTTGAGGCTCCATGCTTACACAAACACGCAACGCCAAAGCTTTTTGAGTTACAATGTGTTGTTTAGGAAAAACAAGATAATTTCCCACGATGCCAGATTTCCATAAAACGTGGTTTTCTGAAAAATTTTGACGAAAGAAAGTTCTCCTGTGGGTTCTTTTTCGAGGCTACACGTGTAGAGGTAAGAGCCATACCAAATCTTTTCGAGTTACAACGTGTTATTTAGGAGATACAAGCTAATGTTGTACGATGCGTTATTTCTTCTCTTAAAGTGTTTCCAATAAGTACATATTTGTCTTTACTCTGCAACACTGTATTTCCTTATAACGTGGTATTCTTAAATATTCTTTCGAGTAAAACTCTCCTGTGAGTTCTCTTTTGAGGCTACAAACTTAGACATACAGGCAACACCAAAGCTTTTCCAGTTACAACCTATTGTTTAGGAAAGACAAGATAATTTTGCACGATGCGAGATTTCTTTAAAACGTGGTTTCTGACAAATTTTGATGAAAGAAAATTCTCCTGTGGGTTCTCTTTTGAGGCTACACGTTTAGACGTACACGTCACACCAAATCTTTTCGAGTTACAACGTGTTGTTTAGGAGATACAAGCTAATTTTGTACGATGCGTTATTTCTTCTCATAAATTGTTTCCAATACGTACTTATTTGTATTTAGTCTGCAACACTGTATTTCCTTATAACGTGGTATTCTTACATATTCTTTGAGGGAAAACTCTCCTGTGCGTGCTCTTTTGAGGCTACATGCTTAGACATACATGCAACGACAACGATTTTCGAGTAACAACGTGTTGTTTAGTAAAAACAAGATAATTTCGCACGATGCGAGATTTCCATAAAACGTGGTTTTCTGAAAAATTTTGACGAAAGAAAATTCTCCTGTGGGTTCTCTTTTGAGGCTACACGTGTAGGGGTACGAGCCACACTAAATCTTATCGAGTTACAAGGTGTTGTTTAGGAGATACAAGCTAATTTTGTACGATGCTTTAATTCTTCTCGTAAAGTGTTTCCAATACGTATGTATTTGTCTTTACTCTGCAACACTGTATTTCCTTATAACGTGGTATTCTTACATATTCTTTCGAGAGAAAACTCTCCTGTGTGTTCTCTTTTGAGGCTACACGCTTAGACATACACGCACCACCAAAGCTTTTCGAGTTACAACGTGTTGTTTAGGAAAAACAAGATAATTTCGCACGATGCGAGATTTCCATAAAACGTGGTTTCTGACAAATTTTGATGAAAGAAAATTCTCCTGTGGTTTCTCTTTTGAGGCTACACATTTAGACGTACACGTCACACCAAATCTTTTTGTTGTTTAGGAGATACAAGCTAATTTTCTACGATACGTTATTACTTATTGTAATGTGTTTCCAATAAGTTCTTATTTCTCTTTACCCTGCAAAATTGTATTTTCTTATAACGTGGTATTCTTACATATTCTTTCAAGAGAAAACTCTCCTGTGCCTTCTCTTTTGAGGCTCCACGCTTACACATACACGCAACACCAAAGTTTTTCGAGTTACAACATGTTGTTTAGGAAGAAGATGATATCGCACGATGCGGGATTTCCTTAAAACGTGGTTTTCTGACAAATTTTGACGAAAGAAAATTCTCCTTTGGGTTCAATTTTGAGGCTACATTTTTAGATGTACACGCCACACCAAATTTTTTCGAGTTACAACGTGTTGTTTAGGAGATACAAGCTAATTTTGTACGATGCGTTAATTCTTCTAGTAAAGCGTTTCCAATATGTATGTATTTGTCTTTACGCTGCAACACTGTATTTCCTTATCACGTGGTTTTCTTACATATTGTTTCGAGAGAAAACTATACTGTGCGTTCCCTTTTGAAGCTACACACTTAGACATACAGGCAACACCAAAGCTTTTCGAGTTACAACGTGTTTTTATGAAAAACAAGATAATTTCGCACGATGCGAGATTTCCTTAAAACGTGGTGTTCTGACAACTTTTGAGGAAAGAAAATTCTCCTGTGGGTTCTCTTTTGAGGCTACACGTTTAGAAGTGCACGCAATACCGAATCATTTCGAGTTACCATGTGTTGTTCAGGAGATACAAGCTAATTTTGTACGATGCGTTATTTCTTCTTGTAAAGTGTTTCCAATAAGTATGTATTTTCTTTAGTGTGCAATACTGTATTTCCTAATAACGTGGTATTCTTACATATTCTTTTGACAGAAAACTCTCCTGTGCCTTCTCTTTTGAGGCTACACGCTTAGAAATACACGCAACACCAAAGATTTTCGAGTGACACCGTGATGTTTAGGAAAAACAAGATAATTTCGCACGATGTGGGATTTCCTTAAAACGTGGTTTTCTGACAAATTTTGACGAAAGAAAATTTTCCTGTGGGTTCGCTTTTGAGGCTGCACATTTAGATGTACACACCACACCAAATCTTTTCGAGTTACAACGTGCTGTTTAGGAGTTACAAGCTAATTTTTTATGATGCATTATTTCTTCTCGTAAAGTTTAAGTGTTTCCAATATGTACATATTTGTGTTTACTCTGCAACATTGTATTTCCTCATAACGTGGTATTCTTACATATTCTTTCGAGAGAAAACTGTCCTGTGCGTTCTCTTTTGAGGCTACACGCTTAGATATACACGCAACACCAAAGCTTTTCGAGTTACAACGTGTTGTTTAGGAAAAGCAAGATAATTTCGCACGATGTGGGATTTTCTAAAAGCGTGGTTTTCTGAAAAAAAATTGACCAAAGAAAATACTCCTGTGGGTTCTCTTTTGAGGCTACACGTTTAGATGTACACGTCACACCAAATCTTTTCGAGTTATAAGGTGTAGTTTAGGAGATACATGCTAATTTTGTACGATGCATTCTTTCTTCTCGTAAAGTGTTTCCAATTAGTACGTATTTGTCTTTACTCTGCAACACTGTATTTCCTTATAACGTGGTATTCTTGCATATTCTTTCGAGAGAAAATTCTCCTGTGCCTTCTCATTTGAGGCTACATGCTTAGACATACACGCAAAACCAAATCTTTTTGATTTACACGTGTTGATTAGGAAAAACAATATAATTTCGCATGATGCGGGCTTTCCTTAAAACGTGGTTTTCTTACAAATTTTGACGAAAGAAAATTGTCCTGTGGGTTCTCTTTTGAGGCTACACGTTTAGACGTACACGCCACACCAAATCATTTCGAGTTAAAACGTGTTGTTTAGGAGATACAAGCTTGTACGAAGCGTTATTTCTTCTCGTAAAGTGTTTCCAATACGAACGTATTTGTCTTTACTCTGCAACACTGTATTTCCTTATAACGTGGTATTCTTACATATTCTTTCGAGAGAAAACTCTCCTGTGCGTTCTCTTTTGAAGGCTACATGCTTAGACATACATGCAACACCAAAGCACACGAGTTACAACGTGTTGTTTAGGAAAAACAAGATAATTTCGCACGATGCGGGATTTCCTAAAATCGTGGTTTTCTGAAAAAATTTTGACGAAAGAAAATACTCCTGTGGGTTCTCTTTTGAGGCTACACGTTTAGATGTACACGCCACACCAAATCTTTTCGAGTTATAACGTGTAGTTTAGGAGATACAAGCTAATTTTTTACGATGCATTATTTCTTCTTGTAAAGTGTTTCCAATATGTACGTATTTGTCTTTACTCTGCAACACTGTATTTCTTTTTAACGTGGTATTCTTACATTTTCTTTAAGGGAAAACTCTCTTCCTATGCCTTCTCTTTTGAGGCTACATGCTTAGACATACTCGCAACACCAAAGCTTTTCGAGTTACGACCGGTTGTTTAGGAAAAACAAGATAATTTCGCATGATGCTGGATTTCCTTAAAATGTGGTTTACTGACCAATTTTGACGAAAGAAAATTCTCCTGTGGCTTCTCTTTTGAGGCTACATGTTTAGACATATAGGCCATACCAAATCTTTTCGAGTTACAACGTGTTGTTTAGGAGATACAAGCTAATTTTGTACGATGCGTTATTTCTTCTCTTAAAGTGTTTCCAATACGTACGTATTTGTTTTTACTCTGCAACACTGTATTTCCTTATAACGTGGTATTCTTACATATTCTTTCGAGAGAAAACTCTCCTGTGAGTTCTCTTTTGAGGCTACAAGCTTAGACATACAGGCAACACCAAAGATTTTCCAGTTACAACCTGTTGTTTAGGAAAAACAAGATAATTTTGCACGATGCGAGATTTCTTTAAAACGTGGTTTCTGACAAATTTTGATGAAAGAAAATTCTCCTGTGGGTTCTCTTTTGAGGCTACACGTTTAGACGTACACGTCACACCAAATCTTTTCGAGTTACAGCGTGTTGTTTAGGAGATACAAGCTAATTTTGTACGATGCGTTATTTCTTCTCGTAAAGTGTTTCCAATATGTACTTATTTGTCTTTACTCTGCAAAATTGTATTTCCTTATAACATGGTATACTTACCTATTCTTTTGAGAGAAAACTCTCCTGTGCCTTCTCTTTTTTTTTTTTGATACATTTTTTTTATTTGATATAATTTATTTACATTTCAAATGATTTCCCCTTTTCTAGCCCCCCCCCCACTCCCCGAAAGTCCCGTAAGCCCCCTTCTCTTCCCCTGTCCTCCCTCCCACCCCTTCCCAGTTCCCCGTTCTGGCTTTGCCAAATACTGTTTCACTGAGTGTGCCTTCTCTTTTGAGGCTCCATGCTTACACATACACGCAACACCAAAACTTTTCGAGTTACAACATGTTGTTTAGGAAAAACAAGATGATTTCGCACGATGCGGGATTTCCTTAAAACGTGGTTTTCTGAAAAATTTTGAAGAAAGAAAATTCTCCTGTGGGTTCTCTTTTGAGGCTACACGTTTAGACGTACATGCCATACCAAATCTTTTCGAGTTACAACGTGTTGTTTAGGAGATACAAGTTAATTTTTTACGTTGCGTTAATTCTTTTTGTAAAGTGTTTCCCATATGTACATATTTGTCTTTATTCTGCAACATTGTATTTCCTTATAAGGTGGAATTCATGCATATTCTTTCGAGAGAAAACTATCCTGTGCCTTCCCTTTTGAGGCTACACACTTAGACATACAGGCAACACCAAAGCTTTTCGAGTTACAACGTGTTGTTTATGAAAAACAAGATAATTTCACAAGATGCGGGATTTCCTTAAAACGTGGTTTTAGGAAAAATTTTGACGAAAGAAAATTCTCCTGTGGGTTCTCTTTTGAGGCTACCTGTATAGACGTACACGCCACACCAAATCCTTTCGAGTTACCACGTGTTGTTTAGGAGATACAAGCTAATTTTGTACTATGCGTTATTTTTTCTCGTAAAGTGTTTCCCTTATGTACATATTTGTCTTTACTCTGCAACACTCTTTTTCCTTATGACATTGTATTCTTACATGTTCTTTCGAGAGAAAACTCTCCTGTGCATTCTCTTTAGAGACTACAATCTCAGACATTCACACAACACCAAAGCTTTTCGAGTTACAACGTGTTGTTAAGGAAAAACAAGATAATTTTGCACGATGTGGGATTTCCTTAAAACGTGGTTTTTTGACAAATTTTGACGAAAGAAAGTTCTCCTGTAGGTTCTCTTTTGAGGCTACACGTGTAGAGGTACGAGCCACACCAAATATTTTTGAGTTACAACGTGTTGTTTAGGAGATACAAGCAAATATTGTATGATGCGTTATTTCATCTCGTAAAGTGTTTCCAATATGTACTTATTTGTCTTTACTCTGCAACACTGTATTTCCTTATAACGTGGTATTCTTACATATTCTTTCGAGGGAAAACTCTCCTGTACATTCTCTTTTGAGGCTAGAAGCTTAGACAAACACGCAACTCCAAAGCTTTTCGAGTTACCACGTGTTGTTTAGGAAAAAGAAGGAAATTTTGCACGATGCGAGATTTCCATAAAACGTGGTTTTCTGAAAAATTTTGACGAAAGAAAATTCTCCTGTGGGTTCTATTTTGATGCTACACGTTTAGACACACACGCCACACCAAATCTTTTCGGGTTATAACGTGTTGTTTAGGAGATACAAGCTAATTTTGTACGATGCGTTATTTCTTCTCTTAAAGATTTCCAATACGTACGTAGTTGTCTTTACTCTGCAACACGGTATTTCCTTATAACGTGGTATTCTTACATATTCTTTCGAGAGAAAACTCTCCTGTGCGTTCTCTTTTGAGGCTACAAGCTTAGAAATACACGCAACACCAAAGCTTTTCGAGTTACAACGTGTTGTTTAGGAAAAACAAGATAATTTCGCACGATGCGAGATTTCCTTAAAATGTGGTTTTCTGACAAATATTGACGAAAGAAAATTCTCCTATGGGTTTTCTTTTGAGGCTACACGTTTAGTCATACATGCCACACCATGTCTTTTCGAGTTACAACGTGTTGTTGAGGAGATACAAGCTATTTTTTACGATGTGTTATTTTTTCTCATAATGTTAAAGTGTTTCCAATATGTACGTATTTGTCTTTACTCTGCAACACTGTATTTCCTTATAACGTGGTATTCTTACATATTCTTTCTAGAGAAAACTCTCCATTGCCTTCTCTTTTGAGGCTACACGCTAAGACTTACACGCAACACCAAAGCTTTTCGAGTTACAACATGTTGTTTAGGAAAAACAAGATAATTTCACACGATGAGGGATTTCCTTAAAACGTGGTTTTCTGACATATTTTGATGAAAGAAAATTCTCCTGTGGGTTCTCTTTTGAGGCTACACGTTTAGGTGTACACGCCACACCAAATCTTTTCAAGTTACAACGTGCTGTTTAGGAGATACAAGCTAATTTTGTACGATGCATTACTTTTTCTCATAAAGTTTAAGTGTTTCTAATAAGTGCGTATTTGTCTTTACTCTGCAACACTGTATTTCCTTATAACGTGGTATTCTTACATATTCTTTTCAGAGAAAACTCTCCTGTGCCTTCTCTTTTGAGGCTACACGCCTAGACATACACGCAACACCAAAGCTTTTCGAGTTACGATGTGTTGTTTAGGAAAAACAAGATAATTTCGCACAATGCGGGATTTCCTTAAAACACGTTTTTCTGGCAAATTTTGACGAAAAAAAATTCTCCTGTGGGTTCTCTTTTAAGCCTACATGTTTAGTTGTAAACGCCAGACCAAATCTTTTCCATTTACAACGTGTTGTTTAGGAGATATAAGCTAATTTTAAATGATGCGTTATTACTTCTCGTAAAGTTTAAGTGTTTCTAATTAGTAGGTATTTGTCTTTACTCTGCCACACTGTATTTCCTTATAACGTGGTATTCTTACATATTGTTTTGAGTGAAAACTCTCCTGTGCCTTCTATTTTGAGGCTACACGCTTAGACATACACGCAACACCAAAGCTTTTCGAGTTAAGATGTGTTGTTTAGGAAAAACAAGATAATTTTGCACGATTCGGGATTTCCTTATAACATGGTTTTCTGACAAATTTTGATGAAAGAAAATTCTCCTGTGGGTTCTCTTTTGAGGCTACACGTTTAGAATTACACGACACACCAAATCTTTTTAAGTTACAACGTGCTGTTTAGGAGATACAAGCTAAATTTGTATGATAAGTTATTTCTTCTCATAAAGTTTAAGTGTTTCCAATAAGTAAGTATTTGTCTTTACTCTGCAACACTGTATTTCCTTATAACGTGGTATTCTTACATATTCTTTTGAGAGAAAACTCCCCTGTGCCTTCTCTTTTGAGGCTACACGCTTAGACATACACGCAACACCAAATCTTTTCGAGTTACAACGTGTTGATTAGGAAAAACAAGATAATTTCGCACGATGCGAGATTTCCTTAAAACGTGGATTTCTGACAAATTTTGAAGAAAGAAAATTCTCCTGTGGGTTCTCTTTTGAGGCTACACGTTTAGACGTACACGCCACACCAAATCATTTCGAGTTAAAACGTGTTGTTTAGGAGATACAAGCTTGTACGAAGCATTATTTCTTCTCCTAAAATGTTTCCAAAACGTACGTATTTGTCTTTGCTCTGCAACACTGTATTTCCTTATAACGTGGTATTCTTACATATTCTTTCGAGAGAAAAGTCTCCTGTGCCTTCTCTTTTGAGGCTACACGATTAGATATACAAGCAACGCCAAAGCTTTTCGAGTTACGATGTTTTGTTTAGGAAAAACAAGATAATTTCGCACGATGCGGGATTTCCTTAAAACATGGTTTTCTGATAAATTTTGACGAAAGAAAATTCTCCTGTGGGTTCTCTTTTGATGCTACACGTTTAGACGCACACGCCACACCAAATATTTTCGAGTTACAACGTGTTGTTTAGGAGATACAAGCTAATTTTTTATGATGCGTTATTTCTTCTCCTAAAGTGTTTCCAATACGTATGTACTTGTCTTTACTCTGCAACACTGTAGTTCCTATTTACGTGGTATTCTTACATATTCTTTTGAGAGAAAACTCTCCGTTGCCTTCTCTTTTGAGGCTACACGCTAAGACATACACAAAACACCAAAGCTTTTCGAGTTACAACGTGTTGTTTAGGAATAACCAGATAATTTCGCATGATGCGGGATTTCCTTAAACCGTGGTTTTCTGACAAATTTTGACGCAAGAAAATTCTCCTGTGGGTTCTCTTTTGAGGCTACACGTTTAGAAGTACACGCCACACCAAATCATTTCTAGTTACAACGTGCTGTTAAGAGATACAAGCTAATTTTGCACGACGCATTATTTCTTCTCGTAAAGTTTAAGTGTTTCCAATATGTATGGATTTGTCTTTATTCTGCAACACTGTATTTCCTTATAACGTGGTATTGTTACATATTGTTTCCAGAGAAAACTCTCCTGTGCCTTCTCTTTTGAGGCTACACGCATAGACATACACGCAACACCAAAGCTTTTCGAGTTACAACGTGTTGTTTAGGAAAAACAAGATTTTTCGCACGATGCGTGATTTCCTTAAAACGTGGTTTTGTGACAAATTTTGACGAAAGAAAATTTTCCTGTGGGTACTCTTTTGAGGCTACACCTTTAGACGTACACGCCACACCAAATGTTTTCGAGTTACAATGTGTTGTTTAGGAGATACAAGCTAATTTTTTTACTATGCGTTATTTCTCCTCGTAAAGTGTTTCCAATAAGTACATATTTGTCTTTACTCTGCAACACTGTATTTCTTTATATTGTGGTATTCTTACATATTCTTTCGAGAGAAAACTCTCCAGTGCATTCTCTTTTGAGGCTACATGCTTAGACATACACGCAACACCAAGCTTTTCTAGTAACGACGTGTTGTTTAGGAAAAACAAGATAATTTCGCACGATGCGGGATTTCCTTAAAACGTGGTTTTCTGAAAAATTTTGACGAAAGAAAATTCTCCTGGGGGTTCTCTTTTAAGGCTACACATTTAGACGTACATGCCAAACCAAATCTTTTCGAGTTACAACGTGCTGTTTAGGAGATACAAGCTAATTTTGTATGATAAGTTATTTCTTCTCGTAAAGTTTAAGTGTTTCCAATACGTACGTATTTGTCTTTAGTCTGCAACACTGTATTTCTTTATAACGTGGTATTCTTACCTATTCTTTTGAGAGAAAACTCTCCTGTGCCTTCTCTTTTGAGGGTACATGCTTAGACAAACACACAACATCAGAGCTTTTCGAGTTACGATGTGTTGTTTTGGAAACACAAGATAATTTCGCACGATGCGGGATTTCCTTAAAAAATTGTTTTCTGACAAATTTTGACGAAAGAAAATTCTTCTGTGGGTTCTCTTTTGAGGCTACACGTTTAGACGTACATGCCATGCCAAATCATTTCGAGTTACAACGTGTTGTTTAGGAGATACAAGCTAATTTTGTTTGATGCGTTATTTCTTCTCGTAAAGTGTTTCCAATACGTACATATTTTTCTTGACTCTGCAACACTGTATTTCCTAATAACGTGGTATGCTTACATATTCTTTCGAGAGAAAACACTCCTGTGCGTTCTCTTTTGAGGCTACACGCTTAGACATACACTAAACACCAAAGCTTTTCGAGTTACAACGTGTTCTTTAGGAAAAACAAGATAATTTCGCACGATGCGGGATTTCCTTAAAACGTGGTTTTCTGAAAAAATTTTGACGAAAGAAAATTCTCCTGTGGGTTCTCTTTTCAGGCTACATGTTTAGACGTACACGCCATACGAAATCTTTTCGAGTTACAACGTGTAATTTAGGAGATACAACGTAATTTTGTACGATGTGTTATTTCTTCTTGTAAAGTGTTTCGAATACGTACGTATTTGTCTTTACTCTGCAACACTGTATTTCCATATAACGTGATATTCTTACGTATTCTTTCGAGAGAAAACTCTCCTGTGCCTTCTCTTTTGAGGCTACACGCTTAGACATACATACAACACCAAAGCTTTTCGAGTTACAAAGTGTTCTTTAGGAAAAACAAGATAATTTCGCACAATGCGGGATTTCCTTAAAACGTGGTTTTCAGACCAATTTTGACTAAAGAATATTCTTCTGTGGGTTCTCCTTTCAGGCTACACGTTTAGACATACAAGCCACATCAAATCTTTCTGAGTTACAATGTGTTGTTTAGGAGATACAAGCTAATTTTGTATGATGCGTTATTTCTTCTTGTAAAGTGTTTCCAATACGTATGTATTTGCTTTACTCTGCAACACTGTCCTTCCTTATAACGTGGTATTCTTACATATTCTTTCGAGAGAAAACTCTCCTGTGCGTTCTCTTTGGGGATACAAGCTTAGACATACACGCAACACCAAAGCTTTTCGAGTGACAACGTGTTGTTTACGAAAAACAAGATAATTTAGCACGATGCGGGATTTCTTTAAAACGTGGTTTTCTGAAAAAAAATTTGACGAAAGAAAACTCTCCTGTGGGTTCTCTTTTGAGGCTACACGTTTAGATGTACACGCCACACCAAATCTTTTCGAGTTACAACGTGTAGCTTAGGAGAAACAAGCTAATTTTGTATGATGCGTTATTTCTTCTTGTAAAGAGTTTCCAATAATTACGTATTTGTCTTTACTCTGCAACACTGTATTTCCTTATAACTTGGTATTCTTACATATTCTTTCAAGAGAATACTCTCTTGTGCCTTCTCTTTTGAGGCTTCGCGCTTAGACATTCACGCAACAGCAAAGCTTTTCGAGTTACAACGTGTTCTTTAGGAAAACAAGATAATTTCGCACGATGCGGGATTTCCTTAAGACGTGGTTTTCTGACTAATTTTGACTAAAGAATATTATCCTGTGGGTTCTCCTTTGAGGCCACACGTTTAGACGTACAAGCCACATCAAATCTTTCCGAGTTACAACGTATTGTTTAGGAGATACAAGCTAATTTTGTATGATGCGTTATTTCTTCTTGTACAGTGTTTCCAATACGTATGTATTTGCTTTACTCTGCAACACTGTAATTCCTTATAACGTGGTATTCTTACATATTATTTCGAGAGAAAACTCTCCTGTGCCTTCTCTTTTGGGGCTATACGCTTAGACATACACGCAACGCCAAAGCTTTTCGAGTGACAACGTGTTGTTTAGGAAAAACAAGGTAATTTCCAACGATGCGGGATTTCCTTAAAACATGGTTTTCAGACAAATTTTGACAAAAGAAAATTCTCCTGTGTGGTTCTCTTTTGAGGCTACACGTTTAGAAGTACACGCCACACCAAATCTTTTCGAGTTACAACGTGCTGTTAGGAGATACAAGCTAATTTTGTATGATGCATTATTTCTTCTCATAAAGTTTAAGTATTTCCAATATGTATGTATTTGTCTTTACTCTGCAACACTGTATTTCCTTATAACGTGGTATTCTTACATATTCTTTGGAGAGAAAACTCTCCTGTGCATTCCCTTTTGTGGCTACATGCTTAGACATACATGCAACACCAAAGCTTTTCGAGTTACAACGTGTTGTTTAGGAAAAACAAGATAATTTTGCACGATGCGGGATTTCCTTAAAACGTGGTTTTCTGAAAAAATTTTGATGAAAGAAAATACTCCTGTGCGTTCTCTTTTGAGGCTACACGTTTATACGTACACCCCACACCAAATCTTTTCGAGTTATAACGTGTAGTTTAGGAGATACAAGCTAATTTTGTACGATGCATTATTTCTTCTTCTAAAGTGTTTGCAATACATAGGTATTTGTCTTTACTCTGCAACACTGTATTTCCTTATAACGTGGTATTCTTACATATTCTTTAGAGAGAAAACTCTCCTGTGCCTTCTCTTTTGAGGCTACACGCTTAGACATACACGCAACACCAAAGCTTTTCGAGTTACGACGTGTTGTTTAGGAAAAACAAGATAATTTCGCTAGATGTGGGATTTCCTTAAAACGTGGTTTACTGACCAATTTTGACGAAAGAAAATTCTCCTGTGTGGTTCTCTTTTGAGGCTACACGTTTAGAAGTACACGCCACACCAAATCTTTTCGAGTTACAACGTGCTGTTAGGAGATACAAGCTAATTTTGTATGATGCATTATTTCTTCTCATAAAGTTTAAGTGTTTCCAATATATATGTATTTGTCTTTACTCTGCAACACTGTATTTCCTTATAACGTGGTATTCTTACATATTCTTTGGAGAGAAAACTCTCCTGTGCATTCCCTTTTGTGGCTACATGCTTAGACATACATGCAACACCAAAGCTTTTGGAGTTACAACGTGTTGTTTAGGAAAAACAAGATAATTTCGCACGATGCGGGATTTCCTTAAAACGTGGTTTTCTGACAAATTTTGACCTAAGAATATTCTCCTGTGGGTTCTTTTTTGAGGCTACACTTTTAGACGTACAAGCCACATCAAATATTTCCGAGTTACAACGTGTTGTTTAGGAGGTACAAGCTAATTTTGTACGATGCATTATTTCTTCTCGTAAAGTTTAAGTGTTTCCAATATGTACGTATTTGTCTTTTCTCTGCAACACTGTATATCCTTATAAGGTGGTATTCTTACATATTCGTTCGAGAGAAAACTCTCCTGTGCCTTCTCCTTTGAGGCTACATGATTAGACATACACACAAAACCAAAGCTTTTCGAGTTACGAAGTGTTGTTTAGGAAAAACAAGATAATTTCGCACGATGCAGTATTTCCTTAAAATGTGGTTTTCTAACAAATTTTGACCAAAGAAAATTCTCCTGTGGGTTCTCTTTTGAGGCTACACGTTTAGACGTACTCGCCACACCAAATCATTTTGAGTTAAAACGTGTTGTTTAGGAGATACAAGCTTGTACGAAGCATTATTTCTTCTCGTAAAATGTTTCCAATATATACGTATTTGTCTTTAATCTGCAACACTGTATTTCCTTATAACATGGTATTCTTACATATTCTTTCGAGAGAAAACTCTCCTGTGCCTTCTCTTTTGAGGCTACACGCTTAGACATACACGCAACACCAAAGATTTTCGAGTCAGGACGTTTTGTTTAGGAAAAAATAGATAATTTCGCACAATGCCGGATTTCCTTAAAATGTGGTTGTCTGAAAAATTTTGAAGAAAGAAAATTCTACTGTGGGTTCTCTTTTGAGGCTACACGTTTAGACGCACATGCCACACCAAATCTTTTCGAGTTACAACGTGTTGTTTAGGAGATACAAGCTAATTTTGTACGATAAGTTATTTCTTCTCGTAAAGTTTAAGTGTTTCCAATATGTATGTATTTGTCTTTACTCTGCAACACTGTATTTCCTTATAACGTGGTATTCTTACATATCCTTTCGAGAGAAAACTCTCCTGTGCCTTCTCTTTTGATGCTACACGCTTAGAAATACACGCAACACCAAAGCTTTTCAAGTTACAACGTGTTGTTTAGGAAAAACAAGATAATTTCGCACGATGCGGGATTTCCTTAAAATGTGGTTTTCTGACAAATATTGACGAAAGAAAATTCTCCTATGGGTTCTCTTTTGAGGCTACACATTTTGTCATATATGCCGCACCAAATCCTTTCGAGTTACAACGTGTTGTTTAGGAGATACAAGCTATTTTTTACGATGTGTTATTATTTCTCATAAAGTTTAAGTTTTTCCATTACGTACTTATTTGTCTTTACTCTGCAACACTTTATTTCCTTATAACGTGGTATTCTTACATATTCTTTCGAGAGAAAACTCTCCATTGCCGTCTCTTTTGAGGCTACACGCTAAGACTTACACGCAACACCAAAGCTTTTCGGGTTACAACGTGTTGTTTAGGAAAAACAAGATAATTACACACGATGCGGGATTTCCTTAAAACGTGGTTTTCTGACAAATTTTGAGGAAAGAAAATTCTCTTGTGGGTTCTCTTTTGAGGCTACACGTTTAGATATACACGGCACACCAAATCTTTTCAAGTTACAACGTGCTGTTTAGGAGATACAAGCTAATTTTGTATGATGCATCATTTCTTCTCGTAAAGTTTAAGTGTTTCCAATAAGTGCTTATTTGTCTTTACTCTGCAACACTGTATTTCCTTATAATGTGGTATTCTTACATATTCTTTCGAAAGAAAACTCTCCATTGCCGTCTCTTTTGAGGCTACACGCCTAGACATACACGCAACACCAAAGCTTTTCGAGTTACGATGTGTTGTTTAGAAAATACAAGATATTTTCGAACGATGCGGGATTTCCTTAAAACATGGTTTTCTGACAAATTTTGACGAAGAAAATTCTCCTGTGGGTTCTCTTTTAAGGATACATGTTTAATTGTAAACGCCACACCACATCGTTTCGAATTACAACGTGTTGTGTAGGTGATATAAGCTAATTTTGTATGATGCTTTATTTCTTCTCTAATGTTTAAGTGTTTCCAATACGTACGTAATTGTCTTTACTCTGCAACACTGTATTTCCTTATAACGTGGTATTCTTACATATTGTTTCGAGAGAAAACTCTCCTGTGCCTTCTCTTTTGAGGCTACATGCTTAGACATACACGCAACACCAAAGCTTTATGCGTTAAGATGAGTTGTTTAGGAAAAAGATAATTTTGCAAGATGCAGGATTTCCTTAAAACATGGTTTTCTGACAAATTTTGACAAAGAAAATTCTCCTGTGGGTTCTCTTTTGAGGCTACACGTTTAGACTTACACGCCACACCAAGTCTTTTCGAGTTACAACGTGTTGTTTAGGAGATACAAGCTAATTTTTTACCATAAGTTATTTCTTCTCGTAAAGTTTAAGTGTTTCCAATACGTATGTATTTGTCTTTATCTGCAACACTGTATTTCCTTATAACGTGGTATTCTTACATATTCTTTCGAGAGAAAACTCTCCTGTGCCTTCTCTTTTGAGGCTACACGGTTAGACATACACGCAACACCAAAGCTTTTCGAATTACAACGTGTTGTTTAGGCAAAACAAGATAATTTGTCACGATGCAGGATTTCCTTAAAACGTGGTTTTCTGACAAATTTTGACGAATGAAAATTCTCCTGTGGGTTCTCTTTTGAGGCTACATGTTTAGACATACACGCCATACCAAATATTTTCGAGTTACAACGTGTTGTTTAGGAGATACAAGCTAATTTTGTACGATGCGTTATTTCTACTCCTAAAGTTTCTCCAATGCATACATATTTGTCTTTACTCTGCAAAACTGTATTTCTTTATAACGTGGTATTCTTACATATTCTTTGAGAGAAAACTCTCCTGTGCCTTCTCTTTTGAGGCTACACGCTTAGACATACACACAACACCAAAGCTTTTCGAGTTACAACATGTTGATTAGGAAAAACAAGATAATTTCGCACGATGCGGGATTACCTTAAAACATGATTTTCTGACAAATTTTGACGAAAGAAAATTATCCTGTGGGTTCTCTTTTGAGGCTACACGTTTAGACGTACACGCCCCACCAAATCTTTTCGAGTTACAACGTGTTGTTTAGGAGATACAAGCTAATTTTTACGATGCGTTATTTCTTCTCGGAACGTGTTTCCAATAAGTATGTATTTGTCTTTACTCTGCAGCATTCGATTTCCTTATAACGTGGTATTCTTACATATTTTTTCGAGACAAAACTCTCCTGTGCGTTCTCCTTTGAGGCTACATGCTAAGACATACTCACAACACCAATGCTTTTCATGTTACAACATGTTGTTTAGGAAAAATAAGATAATTTCGCACGATATGGGATTTCCTTAAAACGTGGTTTTCTGACAAATTTTGACGAAAGAAAATTCTCCTGTAGGTTCTCTTTTGAGGCTACACGTTCAGATGTACACGCCACACCAAGTCTTTTCGAGTTACAAAGTGTTGTTTAGGAGATACAAGCTAATTTTTTAAGATGCGTTATTTCTTCTCATAAACTTTAAGTATTTCCAATAGGTACGTATTTGTCTTTATTCTGCAAAACTGTATTTCCTTATAACGTGGTATTCTTACATATTCTTTTGAGAGAAAACTCTCCTGTGCCTTCTCTTTTGAGGCTACACGCTTAGACATACACGCAACACCAAAGCTTTTGAGTTACAACATGTTGTTTAGGAAAAACAAGATAATTTCGCACGATGCGGGATTTCCTTAAAACTTGGTTTTCTGACAAATTTTGATGAAAGAAAATTCTCCTGTCGGTTCACTTTTGAGGCTACATGTTTAGACATACACGCCACACCAAATCTTTTCGAGTTACAATGTGCTGTTTATGAGATACAAGCTAATTTTTTACGATGCATTTTTTATTCTCGTAAATTTTAAGTGTTTCCAATAGGTACGTATTTGTCTTTACTCTGCAACACTATATTTCCTTATAACGTGGTATTCCTACATATTCTTTCGAGAGAAAACTCTCCTGTGCCTTTGCTTTTGAGGCTACGCGCTTAGACATACACGCAAAACCAAAGCATTTTGTGTTACAACGTGTTGATTAGGAAAAACAAGATAAATTCGCACGATGCCGGATTTCCTTAAAACGTGGTTTTCTGACAAATTTTGACGAAAGAAAATTCTCCTGTGGGTTCTCTTTTGAGGCTACACGTTTAGACGTACAAGCCACTCCAAATCTTTTCGAGTTACAACGTGTTGTTTAGGAGATACAAACTAATTTTGAACGAGGCGTTAATTCTGCTCGTAAAATATTTCCAAAATGTACGTATTTGTCTTTACTTTGCAACACTGTATTTCCTTATAACGTGGTATTCTTACATATTCTTTTGAGAGAAAACTCTCCTTTGCCTTCTCTTTTGAGGCTACAATCTTAGACATACACGCAACACCAAAGCTTTTCAAGTTACAACGTGTTCTTTAGGAAAAACAAGATAATTTCACACGATGCGGGATTTCCTTAAACGTGGTTTTCTGACAAATTTTGACGAAAGAAAATTCTCCTGTGGGTTCTCCTTTGAGGCTACACGTTTAGATGTACACGCCACACCAAATCTTTTCGAGTTACAAAGTGCTGTTTAAGAGATACAACCTAATTTTGTACGATGCGTTATTTCTTCTTGTAAAGTGTTTCCACTATGTATGTATTTGTCTTTACTCTGCCACACTGTATTTCCTTATAATGTGGTATTCTTATGTATTCTTTCGAGAGAATACTCTCCTGTGCCTCTTCTTTTTTGATGCTACTCGCTTAGACATACACGCAACAACAAAGCTTTTCGAGTTAAAATTTGTTGTTTAGGAAAAACAAGATAATTTCACACGATGCGTGATTTCCTTAAAACGTGGTTTTCTAAAAAAAAATTTGAAGAACGAAAATTCTCCAGTGGGTTCTCATTTGAGGCTACACGTTTAGACGTACACGCCACACCAAATCTTTTCGAGTTACAACGTGTAGTTTAGGAGATACAAGCTAATTTTGTACGATGGGTTATTTCTTCTTGTAAAGTGTTTCCAATATGTACGTATTTGTCTTTACTCTGCAACACAGTATTTCCTTATAACGTGGTATTCTTACATATTCTTTCGAGAAAACTCTCCTGTGCCTTCTCTTTTGAGGCTACATGCTTAGACATACATGCAACACCAAAGCTTTTCGATTTATAACATGTTGTTTAGGAAAAATAAGATAATTTCGCACAATGCGGGATTTCTTTAAAACGTGGTTTCTGACAAATTTTGATGAATGAAAATTTTCCTGTGCGTTCTCTTTTAGGCTACACGTTTAGACGTACACGCCACACCAAATCTTTTCAAGTTACAACGTGCTGTTTAGGAGATACAAACTAATTTTGTACGATGCATTATTTCTTCTCATATAGTTTAAGTGTTTCCAATATGTACGTATTTGTCTTTTCTCTACAACATTGTATTTCCTTATAACGTATTATTCTTACATATTCTTTTGAGAGAAAACTCTCCTGTGCCTTCTCTTTTGAGGCTACACTCTTAGACATACACGCAATACGAACGCTTTTCGAGTTACAACATGTTGTTTAGGAAAAACAAGATAATTTCGCCCGATGCGGGATTTCCTTAAAACGTGGTTTTCTGACAAATATTGACAAAAGAAAATTCTCCTGTGGGCTCTCTTTTGAGGCTACACGTTGAGACATACACGCCACACCAAATCTTTTCGAGTTAAAACGTGTTGTTTAGGAGATACAACCTAATTTTGTAAGATGCGTTATTTCTTCTCGTAAAGTGTTTCCAGTACATACGTACTTCTCTTTACTCTGTAACACTGTATTTCCTTATAACGTGGTATTCTTACATATTCTTTTGAGAGAAAACTCTCCTGTGCCTTCTCTTTTGAAGCTACACGCTTAGACATACACACAACACCAAAGCGTTTCGGGTTACAACGTGTTGTTTAGGAAAAACAAGATAATTTCGCGCGAAGCTGGATTTCCTTAAAACGTGGTTTTCAGACAAATTTTGACAAAAGAAAATTCTCCTGTGGGTTCTCTTTTGAAGGCTACACGTTTAGACGTACATGCCACACGAAATCTTTTTGAGTTACAACGTGTTGCTTAGGAGATATCACCTAATTTTTTAAGATGCGTTATTTCTTCTCTTAAAGTGTTTCCAATACGTAAGTATTTGTCTTTACTCTGCAACACTGTATTTCCTTATAACGTGGTATTCTTACATATTCTTTCGAGAGAAAACTCTCCTGTGCCTTCTCTTTTGAGGCTACACGCTTAGACATACACGCAACACCAAAGATTTTCGAGTTACAATGTGTTGTTTAGGAAAAACAAGATAATTTCGCACAATGCGGGATTTCCTTATAACGTGGTTTTCTGACAAATTTTGACGAAAGAAAATTCTCCTGTGGGTTCTCTTTTGAGGCTACACGTTTAGACGTACACGCCACACCAAATCTTTTCGAGTTACAACGTGTTGTTTATGAGATACAAGCTAATTTTTTACGATGCATTTTTTATTCTCGTAAAGTTTAAGTGTTTCCAATAGGTACGTATTTGTCTTTACTCTGCAACACTGTATTTCCTTATAACGTGGTATTCTTACGTATTCTTTCAAGAGAAAACTCTCCTGTGCCTTCTCTTTTGAGGCTACACGCTTAGACATACACGCAACACCAAAGCTTTTCGAGTTACAACTTGTTGATTAGGAAAAACAAGATAATTTCTCACGATGCGGGATTTCATCAAAACTTTGTTTTGTGACAAATTTTGACGAAAGAAATTTCTCCTGTGTGTTCTCTTTTGAGGCTACACGTTTAGACGTACATGCCACACCAAATATTTTCGAGTACAACGTGTTGTTTAGGAGTTACAAGCTAATTTTGTACGATGCGTTATTTTTTCTCGTAAAGTGTTTCCAATATATACATATTTGTCTTTACTCTGCAGCACTGTATTTAATAATAATGTGGTATTCTTACATATTCTTTCGAGAGAAAACTCTCCTGTGTGTTCTCTTTTGAAGCTACACGCTTAAATATACACGCAACACCAAAGCTTTTCGAGTTACAACGTGTTGTTTAGGAGATACAAGCTAATTTTTTACGATGCGTTATTTCTTCTCATAAAGTGTTTCCAACATGTACCTATATGTCTTTACTCTGCAACACTGTATTTCCATATAACTTGGTATTATTACATATTCTTTCGAGAGAAAACTCTCCTGTGACTTCTCTTTTGAGGCTGCACGCTTAGACATAGACAGAACACCAAAGCTTTTCGAGTTACAACGTGTTGTTTAGGAAAAACAAGATAATTTCGCATGTTGCGGGATTTCCTTAAAACGTGGTTTTCTGAAAAAAAATTGACGAAAGAAAATTCTCCTGTGGGTTCTCTTTTGAGGCTACACGTTTAGACATACAAGCTACACCAAATCTTTTCAAGTTACAACGTGTAGTTTAAGAGATACAAGCTAATTTTTATGATGCGTTATTTCTTCTTGTAAAGTCTTTCCAATACGTACATGTTTGTCTTTACTCTGCAACACTGTATTTCCTTATAATGTGGTATTCTTACATATTCTTTCGAGAGAAAACTCTCCTGCGCCTTCTGTTTTGAGGCTACACGCTTAGACATACACGCAACACCAAAGCTTTTCGAGATACGATGTGTTGTTTAGGAAAAACAAGATAATTTCGCACGATTTGGGATTTCCTTAAAACGTGGTTTTCTGACAAATTTTGATGAAAGAAAATTCTCCTGTGATTTCTCCTTTGAGGCTACATATTTAAACGTACAGGCCACACCAAATCTTTTCGAGTTACAACGTGTTGTTTAGGAGATGCAAGCTAATTTTGTAAGATGCGTTATTTCTTCTAGTAAAGTGTTTCCAATACGTATTTGTCTTTACTCTGCAATACTGTATATCCTTATAACGTGGTATTGTTACATATTCTTTCAAGAGGAAACTCTCCTGTGCCTTCTCTTTTGAGGCTACCTGCTTAGACATACACGCAACACCAAAGCTTTTCGAGTTATAACACTTTGTTTAGGAAAAACAAGATAATTTCGCACGATGCGGGATTTCCTTAAAACGTTGTTTTCTGACAAATTTGGACGACAGAAAATTCTCCTGTTGGTTCTCTTTTGAGGCTACACGTTTAGACGTACATGCCACACCAAATGTTTTCGAGTTACAAAGTGTTGTTTAGGCGATACAAGCTAATTTTGTACGAGGCGTTATTTCTTCTTGTAAAGTGTTTCCAATACGTATGTATTTGTCTTTACTCTGCAACAATGTATTTCCTTATAACGTGGTATTCTTACATATTCTTTCGAGAGCAAACTCTCATGTGCGATCTCTTTTGAGGCTACATGCTTAGATATACTCGCAACAGCAAAGCTTTTCCTGTTAAAACGTGTTGTTTAGGAAAAAAAAAAGTTAATTTCGCACGATGCGGGATTTCCTTAAAACGTGGTTTTCTGACAAATTTTGACGAAAAAAACAAAATTAGCTTGTATCTCCTAAACAACACGTTGTAACTCGAAAAGATTTGGTGTGGCGTGTACGTCTAAACGTGTAGCCTATAAAGAGAACCCACAGGAGAATTTTCTTTCGTCAAAATTGTCAGAAAACCACGTTTTAAGGAAATCCCGCATCCTGCGAAATTATCTTGTTTTTCCTAATCAACCTGTTGTAATGCGAAAAGCTTTGGTGTTGCATGTATGTCAAAGCGTGTAGCCTCAAAGGAGAACGCACAGGTGAGTTTTCTATGGAAAGAATATGTAATAATACCACTTTATTAGGAAACACAGTGTCTCAGAGCAAAGACAAATACGTACTCTATTGGAAACACTTTACGAAAAGAAATAACGTATCATACAAAATTAGCTTGTATCTCCTAAACAGCACGTTGTAACTCGAAAGGATTTGGTGGGGCGTGTACGTGTACACGTGTAGCCTCAAAACAGAACCCACAGGAGAATTTCCTTTCGTCAAAATTTTTCAGAAAACCACGTTTTAAGGAAAGTATCTTTGTTTTTCATAATCAACATGTTGTAACGCTAAATGCTTTGGTGTTGCGTGTATGACTAAGTTTGTAGCCTCAAAAGAGAATGCACAAGAGAGTTTTCTATCGAAATAATATGTAAGAATACCACCTTATAAGGAAATACAGTGTTGCAGAGTAAAGACAAAAACGTACGTATTGGAAACACTTTATGAGAAGAAATAACGCATCGTACAAAATTAGCTTGTATCTCCTAAACTACACGTTGTAACTCGAAAAGCTTCGGTGTTGCGTGTATGTCTAAGCATGTAGCCTCAAAATAGAAGGTACAGGAGAGTTTTCTCTCGAAAGAATATGTAAGAATACCACGTTATAAGGAAATACAGTATTGCAGAGTAAAGACAAATACATACCTATTGGAAACACTTTACGAGAAGAAATAACGCTTCTAACAAAATTAGCTTGTATCTCCTATACAACACGTTGTAACTCGAAAAGATTTGGTGTGTCGTGTACGTCTAAACGTGTAGCCTCAAAAGAGAACCAACAGGAGAATTTTCTTCCGTCAAAATTTGTCAGAAAACCACGTTTTATGGAAATCCCGCATCGTGAGAAATTATCTTATTTTTCCTAATCAACATGTTGTAACACGAAATGCTTTGGTTTTGCCTGTATGCCTAAGCGTGTACCCTCAAAAGAGAAGGCACAGGAGAGTTTTCTCTCGAAAGAATATGTAAGAATACCACGTTATAAGAAAGTACAATGTTGCAGAGTAAAGACAAATACGTACGTATTGGAAACACTTTACGAGAAGAAATAAAGCATCATACAAAATTAGCTTGTATCTCCTAAACAACACGTTGCAACTCGAAAGGTTTTGGTGTGGCGTGTACGTCTAAATGTGTAGCCTCAAAAGAGAACCAACAGCAGAATTTTCTTTCGTCAAACTTTTTCAGAAAACCACGTTTTAAGGATATCCCGCATCGTGCAAAATTATCTTATTTTTCCTTATCAACACGTTGTAACACAAAATGCTTGGATTTTGCCTGTATGTCTAAGCATGTAGCCTCAAAAGAGAAGGCACAGGAGAGTTTTCTCTCGAAAGAATATGTAAGAATACCACGTTATAAGGAAATACAGTGTTGCAGAGTAAAGACAAATACATACGTATTGGAAACACTTTACGAGAAGAAATAAAGCATCCTACAAAATTAGCTTTTATCTCCTAAACAACAAGTTGTAACTCGAAAAGTTTTGGTGTGGCGTGTACGTCTAAACGTGTAGCCTCAAAAGAGAACCCACAGGAGAATTTTCTCTCGTCAAAATTTTTCAGAAAAGCACGTTTTAAGGAAATCCAGCATCGTGTGAAACGATCTTGTTTTTCCGAAACAACACGTCGAAACTCGAAAAGCTTTGGTATTGCGTGTATGGGTAAGCGTGTAGCCTCAAAAGAGTAGGCACAGGAGAATTATCTCTCGAATGAATATGTAAGCATACCACGTTAAAAGGAAATACAGTGTTGCAGAGTAAAGACAAATACGTACTTATTGGAAACACTTTAAGAGAAGAAATAACGCATCGTACAAAATTAGCTTGTATCTCCTAATCAACACGTTGTAACTCGAAAAGATTTGGTGTGGCGTGTACGTCTAAACGTGTAGCCTCAAATGAGAACCCACAGGAGAATTTTCTTTCGTCAAAATTTGTCAGAAAACCAAGTTTGGAGGAAATCCCGTATCGTGGGAAATTATCCTGTTTTTCCTAAACAACACGTCGTAACTCGAAAAGCTTTCGTGTTGCGTGTCTGTCTAAGTGTGTAGCCTCAAAAGAGAAGGCACAGGAGAGTTTTCTCTCGAAAGAATATGCAAGAATACTATGTTATAAGGAAATACAGTGTTGCAGAGTAAAGACAAATACGTACTTATTGGAAACACTTTACGAGAAGAAATAACGCATCGCAAAAATTAGATTGTATCTCCTAAACAACACGTTGTAACTCGAAAATATTTGGTGTGACGTGTACTTCTAAACGTGTAGCCTCAAAAGAGAAGCCAAGGAGAATTTTCTTTCGTCAAAATTTGTCAGAAATCCACGTTTTAAGGAAATCCCGCATCGTGCGAAATTATCTTGTTTTTCCTAAACAACATGTTGTAACTCGAAAAGCTTTGGTGTTGCGTGTATGTCTAAGCGTGTAGCCTCAAAATAGAACACTCAGGAGAGTTTTCTCTCGAAAGAATATGTAAGAATACCACCTTATAAGGAAATACAGTGTTGCAGAGTAAATACAAATACGTACCTATTGGAAACACTTTACGAAGTGAAGTAACGCATCTTACAAAATCAGCTTGTATCTCCTAAACAGCACGTTGTAACTCGAAAAGCTTTGGTGTTGCGTGTATGTCTTAACGTGTAGCCTCAAAAGAGAACCCACAGGAGAATTTTCTTTAATCAACATTTTTTCAGAAAACCACATTTTAAGGAAATCCCGCATCGTGCGAAATTATCTTGTTTTTCCAAAACAACACGTTGTAACTCAAAAAGCTTTGGTGTTGCGTGTATGTCTAATCGTGTAGCCTCAAAAGAGAAGGCACAGGAGAGTTTTCTCTTGAAGGAATAAGTAAGAATATCACGTTATAAGGAAATACAGTGCTGCAGGGTAAAGACAAATACACAAGTATTGGAAACACTTTACGAGAAGAAATCATGCATCGTACAAAATTAGCTTGTATCTCCTAAACAACACGTTGTAACTCGAAATGATTTGGTGTGACATGTACTTCTAAACGTGTAGCCTCAAAAGAGAACCCACAGGAGAATTTTCTTTTGTAAAAATTTGTCAGAGAACCACGTTTTAAGGAAATCCCGCATCGTGTTAAATTATCTTGTTTTTCCTAAACAACACGTTGGAACTCGAAAAGCTTTGGTGTTGCGTGTATGTCTAAGTGTGTAGCCTCAAAAGAAAACGTACAGGACAGTTTTCTCTCGAAAGAATATGTAAGAACACCATGTTATAAGGAAACACAGTGTTGCAGAGTAAAGACAAATACGTACGTATTGGAAACACTTTACAAGAAGAAATAACGCATAGTACAAAATTAGGTTGTATCTCCTAAACAACACGTTGTAACTCGAAAGGATTTGGTGTGGCGTGTACATCTAAACTTGTAGCCTCAAAAGAGAACCCACAGGAGAATTTTCTTTCATAAAATTTTGTCAGAAAACCACGTTTTAAGGAAATCCCGCTTCGTGCGAAATTATGTTGTTTTTCCTAAACAACATGTTGTAACTAGAAAAGTTTGGAGTTGCGTGTATGTCTAAGCGTGTAGCCTCAAAAGAGAATGCACAGGAGAGTTTTATCTCGAAAGAATATGTACGAATACTACGTTATAAGGAAATACAGTGTTGCAGAGTAAAGACAAATACATATATATTGTAAACACTTTACGAGAAGAAATAACGCATCGTACAAAATTAGCTTGTATCTCCTAAACAACACGTTGTAACTCAAAAATATTTGGTGTGGCATGTACGTCTAAACGTGTAGCCTCAAAAGAGAACCAACTGCAGAATTTTCTTTCGTCAAAATTTGTCAGAAAACCACGTTTTAAGGAAATCCCGCATCGTGCGAAATTATCTTGTTTTTCTTAATCAACACGTTGTAACGCGAAAAGCTTTGGTGTTTTGTGTATGTGTATGCATGTAGCCTCAAAAGAGAAGGCACAGGAGAGTTTTCTCTTGAAAGAATATGTAAGAATACCACGTTATAAGGAAATACAGTGTTGCAGAGTAAAGACAAATATGTACTTATTGGAAAAACTTTACGAGATGATATAACGCATCGCATAAATTAGATTGTATCTCCTAAACAACATGTTGTAACTCGAAAGGATTTGGTGTGACGTGTACTTCTAAATGTGTAGCCTCAAATGAGAACCCACTGGAGAATTTTCTTTCTTCAAAATTTGTCAGAAAACCACGTTTTAAGGAAATCCCGCATCGTGCGAAATTATCTTGTTTTTCCTAAACAACATGTTGTAACTCGAAAAGCTTTGGTGTTGCGTGTATGTATAAGCGTGTAGCCTCAAAAGAGAACACACAGGAGAGTTTTCTCTCGAAATAATATGTAAGAATACCACCTCATAAGGAAATACAGTGTTGCAGAGTAAAGACAAAAACGTACCTATTGGAAACACTTTATGAAGAGAAATAACGCATCTTACAAAATTAGCTTGTATCTCCCAAACAGCACGTTGTAACTCGAAAAGCTTTGGTGTTGCGTGTATGTCTTAACGTGTAACCTCAAAAGAGAACCCACAGGAGAATTTTCTTTAGTCAACATTTTTTCAGAAAACCACGTTTTAAGGAAATCCCGCATCGTGCGAAATTATCTTGTTTTTCCAAAACAACACGTTGTAACTCAAAAAGCTTTGGTGTTGCGTGTATGTCTAATCGTGTAGCCTCAAAAGTGAAGGCACAGGAGAGTTTTCTCTTGAAGGAATAAGTAAGAATACCACGTTATAAGGAAATACAGTGTTGCAGAGTAAAGACAAATACGTAAGTATTGGAAACACCTTACGAGAAGAAATAACGCATCGTTCAAAATTAGCTTGTATCTCCTAAACACACGTTGTAACTCGAAAATATTTGGTGTGACGTGTACTTCTAAGCGTGTAGCCTCAAAAGAGAACCCACAGGAGAATTTTCTTTCGTAAAAATTTGTCAGAAAACCACGTTTTAAGGAAATCCCGCATCATGCGATTTTATCTTGTTTTTCCTAAACAACAGGTTGGAACTCGAAAAGCTTTGGTGTTGCGTGTATGTCTAAGTGTGTAGCCTCAAAGGAAATGCTCAGGACATTTTTCTCTCGAAAGAATATGTAAGAATACCACGTTATAATTAAATACATTGTTGCAGAGTAAAGACAAATAGGTACGTATTGGAAACAATTTAAAAGTAGAAATAACGCATAGTACAAAATTAGGTTGTATCTCCTAAACAACACGTTGTAACTCGAAAGGATTTGGTGTGGCGTGTACATCTAAACTTGTAGCCTCAAAAGAGAACCCACAGGAGAATTTTCTTTCATAAAATTTTGTCTGAAAACCACGTTTTAAGGAAATCCCGCATCGTGCGACATTATCTTGTTTTTCCTAAACAGCATGTTGTAACTCGAAAAGCTTTGGTGTTGCGTGTATGTCTAAGCGTGTAGCCTCAAAAGAAAATGCACAGGAGAGTTTTATCTCGAAAGAATATGTAAGAATACTACGTTATAAGGAAATACAGTGTTGCAGAGTAAAGACAAATACATATATATTGTAAACACTTTACGAGAAGAAATTACGCATCGTAAAAATTAGCTTGTATCTCCTAAACAACACGTTGTAACTCGAAATATTTGGTGTGGCGTGTACGTCTAAACGTGTAGCCTCAAAAGAGAACCCACAGGAGAATTTTCTTTAGTCAACATTTTTTCAGAAAACCACGATTTAAGGAAATCCCGCATCGTGCGAAATTATCTTGTTTTTCCTAAACAAAAAGTTGTAACTCAAAAAGCTTTGGTGTTGCGTGTATGTCTAAGCGTGTAGCATCCTTATAACATGGTATGCTTACATGTTCTTTCGAGAGAAAACTCTCCTGTGCCTACTCTTTTGAGGCTACACGCTTACCCATAAACACAACACCAAAGCTTTTCCAGTTACGACGTGTTGTTTAGGAAAAACAAGATCATTTAGCACTATGCCGGATTTCCATAAAACGTGCTTTTCTGACAAATTTTGAGGAAAGAAAATTCTCCTGTGGGTTCTCTTTTGAGGCTACATGTTTAGACGTACACGCCACATCAAATCTTTTCGAGTTACAACTTGTTGTTTAGGAGATACAAGCTAATTATGTACGATGCTTTATTTCTTCTCTTAAAGTGTTTCCAATACGTACGTATTTGTCTTTAATCTGCAACATTGTATTTCCTTATAACGAGGTATTCTTACATATTCTTTTGAGAGAAAACTCTCCTGTGCCTACTCTTTTGAGGCTACACGCTTAGACATACAGGCAAAACCAAAGCATTTCATGTTACACCGTGTTGATTAGGAAAAGTAAGATAATTTCGCACGATGCGGGATTTCCTTAAAACGTGGTTTTCTGACAAATTTTGATGAAAGAAAATTCTCCTGTTGGTTCTCTTTTGAGGCTACACGCTAAGACATACACGCAATACCAAAGCTTTTCGAGTGACAACGTGTTTTTTAGGAAAAACATGATAATTTCGCACGATGCGGGATTTCCTTAAAACGTGGTTTTCTGAAAAATTTTGACGAAAGAAAATTCTCCTGTGGGTTCTGTTTTGAGGCTACACCTTTAGACATACACACCACACCAAATCTTTTCGAGTTACAACGTGTAGTTTAGGAGATACAAGCTAATTTTTACGATGCGTTATTTCTTCTTGTAAAGTGTTTCCAATACTTATGTATTTGTCTTTACTCTGCAACACTGTATTTCCTTATATCGTGGTATTCTTACATATTCTTTCGAGAGAAAACTCTGCTGTGCCTTCCCTTTTGAGGCTACATGCTTAGTCATACACGCAACACCAAAGCTTTTCGAGATACAATGTGTTGTTTAGGAAAAACTAGATAATTTCCCCCATGCGGGATTTCCATAAAACGTGGATTTCTGACAAATTTTGACGAAAGAAAATTCTCCTGTGGGTTCTCTTTTGAGGCTACACATTTAGCTGTACACGCCACACCAAATCTTTTCGACTTACAACGTGTTCTTTAGGAGATACAAGTTAATTTTGTACGATGCGTTATTTCTTCTCTTGAAGTGTTTCCAATAAGTATGTATTTGTCTTTACTCTGCAACACTGTATTTCCTTATAACGTGCTATTCTTACATATTCTTTCAAGAGAAAACTCTCCTGTGCCTTCTCTTTTGAGACTACACACTTAGACATACAGGCAAAACCAAAGCATTTCGTGTTACAACGTGTTGATTAGGAAAAATAAGATAATTTCGCACGATGCAGGATTTCTTTAAAACGTGGTTTTCTGACAAATTTGACGAAAGAAAATTCTCCTGTTGGTTCTCTTTTGAGGCTACATATTTAGACGTACACGCCACACCAAATTTTTTCGAGTTACCACTTGTTGTATAGGAGATACAAGCTAATTTTGTATGAAGCGATATTTCTTCTCGTAAAGTGTTTCCAATACATACGTATTTGTCCTTACTCTGCAACACTGTATTTCTTTATAACGTGGTATTCTTACATATTCTTTCAAGATAAAACTCTCCTGTACATTCTCTTTTGAGGCTACATGCTTAGACATACACGCAACACCAAAGATTTTCGCGTTACAATGTGTTGATTAGAAAAAACAAGATAATTTCGCACGATGCTTGATTTCCTTAAAACATGGTTTTCTGACAAATTTTGAAGAAAGAAAATTCTCCTGTGGGTTCTCTTTTGAGGCTACACGTTTAGACGTACACGCCACACCAAAACTTTTCGAGTTACAACGTGTAGTTTAGGAGATACAAGCTAATTTTTACGATGCCTTATTTCTTCTCTTAAAGTGTTTCCAATATGTATGTATTTGTCTTTACTCTGCAACACTGTATTTCCTTATAAGGTGGTATTCTTACATATTCTTTCGAGAGAAAACTCTCCTGTGCCTTCTCTTTTGAGGCTACACGCTTAGACATACAGGCAAACCAAAGCATTTCGTGTTACAACGTGTTGATTAGGAAAAATAAGATAATTTCACACGATGCGGGATTTCCTTAAAACGTGGGTTTCTGACAAATGTTGACGAAAGAAAATTCTCCTGTGGGTTCTCTTTTGAGGCTACCAATTTAGCCGTACACGCCACACCAAATCCTTTCGAGTTACAACGTGTTGTTTAGGAGATACAAGCTAATTTTGTATGATGCATTATTTCTTCTCCTAAAGTGTTTCCAATACATACGTATTTGTCTTTACTCTGCAACAATGTATTTCCTTATAACGTGGTATTCTTACATATTCTTTCGAAAGAAATCTCTCCTGTGTGTTCTCTTTTGAGGCTACACTCTGAGAAATACACGCAACACAAAAGCTTTTCGAGTTACAACGTGTTGTTTAAGAAAAACATGATAATTTCGCACGATGCGGGATGTCCTTAAAACGTGGTTTTCTGAAAATTTTGACGAAAGAAAATTCTCCTGTGGGTTCTGTTTTGAGGCTACCCATTTAGACCTACACGCCACACCAAATCTTTTCGAGTTACCACTTGTTGTATAGGAGATACAAGCTAATTTTGTATGAAGCGTTATTTCTTCTCGTAAGGTGTTTCCAATTCATATGTATATGTCTGTACTCTGAAACACTGTATTTCCTTATAACCTGGTATTCTTACATATTCTCTCGAGATAAAACTCTCCTGTGCATTCTTTTTTGAGGCTACACGCTTAGACTTACACGCAAAACCAAAGATTTTCGTGTTACAATGTGTTGATTAGAAAAAACAAGATATTGTGAAGGGGGTCATTTCCCTAATTTCTTTCTCAGCCTGCTTATCCTTTGAGTATAGGAAGGCCACTGATTTGCTGGAGATGATTTTATAACCTGCCACTTTGCTGAAGTTGTTTATCAGCTGTAGGAGCTCTCTAGTGGAGTTCTTTGGGTCACTTAGGTAGACGATCATGTTGTCTGCAAATAATGATATTTTGACTTCTTCCTTTCCAATTTGTATCCCTTTGACCTCCTTATGTTGTCGAATTGCCCGAGCTAGTACCTCAAGTACAATATTGAAAAGATAAGGAGAAAGGGGGCAGCCTTGTCTGGTCCCTGATTTCAGTGGGATTGCTTCAAGTTTCTCTCCATTTAGTTTGATGCTGGCTACCGGTTTGCTGGATATTGCTTTTACTATGTTTAGGTATGGGCCTTGAATTCCTGTTCTCTCCAAGACTTTAAGCATGAAGGGATGCTGAATTTTGTCAAATGCTTTTTCAGCATCCAATGAAATGACCATGTGGTTTTGTTCTTTGAGTTTGTTTATGTAGTTGATTGTATTGATGGATTTCCGTATATTGAACCAACCCTGCATTCCCGGGATAAAGCCTACTTGATCATGGTGGATGATCGTTTTGATGTGTTCTTGGATTCGGTTGACAAGAATTTTATTGAGTATTTTTGCATCGATGTTCATAAGGGAAATTGGTCTGAAGTTCTCTTTCTTTGTTGGATCTTTTTGTGGCTTTGGTATCAGCGGAATTGTGGCTTCGTAGAAGGAATTGGGTAGTGTTCCTTCTGTTTCTATTTTGTGGAATAGTTTGAAGAGTATAGGTGTTAACTCTTCTTTGAAGGTCTGGTAGAATTCTGCACTGAAGCCATCTGGTCCTGTGCTTTTTTTGGTTGGAAGACTTTCTATGACTCCTTCTATTTCTTTAGGCATTATGGGACTGTTTAGATGGTCTAGTTGGTCCTGATTTAATTTTGGTATTTGGTATCTGTCAAGGAAATTGTCCATTTCCTCCAGATTCTCCAGTTGTGTTGAGTACAGGCTCTTGTAGTATGATCTGATGATTTTTTGGATTTCCTCGGTTTCCGTTGTTATATCTCCCTTTTCATTTCTAAGTTTGTTAATTTGGATACTTTCTCTGTGCCCTTTGGTCAGTCTGGCTAAGGGTTTATCTATCTTGTTGATTTTCTCAAAGAACCAGCTCCTGGTTTTGTTGATTTTTTGAATGGTTCTCTTTGTTTCTACTTGATTGATTTCGGCCCTGAGTTTGATGATTTCCTGACTTCTACTCCTCCTGGGCGAAATAGCTTCTTTTTGTTCTAGGGCTTTCAGGTGTGTCATTAAGCTGGTAATGTATGCTCTCTCCATTTTCTTTTTGGAGGCACTCAGGGCTATGAGTTTTCCTCTTAGCACTGCTTTCATTGTGTCCCATAGATTTGGGTATGTTGTGTTTTCATTTTTATTGTGTTCTAAAAAGTCTTTAATTTCTTTCTTTATTTCTTCCTTGACCAAGGTATCATTGAGTAGAGTATTGTTCAGTTTCCACGTGTATGTGGGTTTTCTGTTGTTTCTGTTGCTATTGAAGACCACTTCTACTCCATAGTGATCAGATAGGAGGCATGGGATTAGTTCTATCTTCTTATATTTGTTGAGGTCTGTCTTGTGACCAATTATATGGTCGATTTTGGAGAAGGTACCATGAGGTGCTGAGAAAAAGGTATATTCTTTTGTTTTAGGATAGAATGTTCTATATATATCTGTTAAATCTAATTGGTCCAAAGCTTCAATTAGTTTCATTGTGTCCCTGTTTAGTTTCTGTTTTCCTGATCGGTCCATTGAGGAAAGTGCAGTGTTGAAGTCACCCACAATTATTTTGTTAGGTGCAATTTAGTTTTAATAAAGTTTCTTTTACGAAAGAGGGTGCCCTTGCATTTGGGGCATAGATGTTCAGGATTGACAGTTCTTCTTTTTGTATTTTTCCTTTGACCAGCAAGAAGTGTCCCTCAGCGTCTCTTTTGATGACTTTGGGTTGAAAGTCAATTTTATCTGATATTAAAATGGCTACTCCAGCTTGTTTCCTGAGACCATTTGCTTGTAAAATTGTCTTCCAGACTTTTACTCTAAGGTAGTGTTTGTCTTTGACCCTGAGGTGTGTTTCCTGTAAGCAGCAAAATGTAGGGTCCTGTTTACGTATCCATTCAGTTAGTCTGTGTCTTTTTATTGGGGCATTAAGTCCATTGATGTTAAGAGATATTAAGGAATAGTGATTGTTACTTCCTATCATTTTTGACGTTATTTTTAAATTTGAATGCTTAACTTCTTTTGGGTTTGATGAAAGGTTACTATCTTGCTTTTTCCAGGGTGAAGTTTCCCTCCTTGTATTGGTGTTGTCCTCCTATTATCCTTTTTAGGGCCGGGTTTGTGGATAGATATTGGGTAAACTTGGTTTTGTCATGAAATATCTTAGTTTCTCCATCTATCGTGATTGAGAGTTTTGCTGGATATAGTAGTTTTGGTTGGCATTTGTGTTCTCTTAGAGTCTGCATGAGATCTGCCCAGGACCTTCTAGCCTTCATAGTCTCCGGTGAAAAGTCTGCTGTGATTCTGATAGGTCTTCCTTTATATGTTACTTGGCCTTTTTCTCTTACTGCCTTTAGTATTCTTACTTTGTTTAGAACATTTGGTGTTTTGATTATTATGTGACGGGAAGTATTTCTCTTCTGGTCCAGTCTGTTTGGAGTTCTGTAGGCTTCTTGTATATTCATGGGCATCTCTCTCTTTAGGTTAGGGAAGTTTTCTTCCATAATTTTATTGAAGATATTTGCTGGCCCTTTAAGTTGTAAATCTTCACTCTCATCTATGCCTATAATCCTTAGGTTTGGTCTTCTCATTGTGTCCTGGATTTCCTGGATATTTTGGGTTACAAGCTTTTTGCATTTTGCATTTTCTTTAACTGTTGAGTCCATGGTTTCTATGGAATCTTCAGCATCTGAGATTCTTTCTTCTATCTCTTGTATTCTGTTGTTGATATTTGCATCTCTGCCCCTGATTTCTTCCCAAGGCTTTCTATCTCCAAAGTTGTCTCCCTTTGAGTTTTCTTAGTTGTTTCTACTTCTGATTTTAGATCCTGGATGGTTTTGCTTAGCTCCTTCACTTGCATGTTTGTGTTTTCCTGTAATTCTTTAAGAGATTTTTGTGTTTCCTCTTTCATGACCTCAGCCTGTTGACCAAAGTTCTCCTGTATTTCATTAAGAGATTTTTGTGTTTCGTCTTTCATGACCTCAGCCTGTTGACCAAAGTTCTCCTGTATTTCTTTAAGTGTTTTTTGCATTTCCTCCTTGTTGGCTTTTGTATTCTCCTGGATTTCTTTCAATGATTTTTGTGTTTCCCTTGCAAGGGCTTCTAACTTTTGATCCATTTTCTCCTGAATTTCTTTAAGTATGTCCTTCATGTGTTCCTGTACCAGCATCATGACCAGTGATTTTAAATCCAAATCTTGTTTTACTGGTGTGATGGGGTATCCAGGACGTGTTGGTAGAGGAGAATTGGGTTCAGATGTTGCCATATTGCCTTGATTTCTGTTAGTGACGTTCCTGCGTTTGCCTTTTGCCATCTAGTTCTCACTGGTGTTAGTTTGTCTTGTCAGTGCTGGACTCACCAGTGCAAGCTGCCCCTTCCCCGTTGGCCTCTGGTGCACAGCTTACCTCCTGCACTGCTTGTAGACAGGGTGCTGCTGCCCAGGCTGTTCAGATCCCAAAGCAGGCACCCGAAGGCTCCTGCTGGGGCCCACTGGATTCACTGGAGCACACTGACTTCTCCCAGCTGGCCGCCCGGAAACCCAGCTAGCCACTTGCAGGACTTGGAGATGTGGTGCTGCCGCCCAGGCTGATCTGGGCAGCAGAACTCCCAACTGGGTTGGTGCACACAAGGCTAGCCTAGCTGCCCAGGCCCTGAGTCTAGGCAAAAGCCTGGCAGGCCAATGTCGGTGCAAAGTTCCCCTCAGCTGTGGGTGTTAATTGGGTGTGTCAGGTGGCTAGGATGGTGGCGTGTGCGAGTTCCCTGAGAGTGCTGGGAGAGTCTGCTGGGCTAACAACCTCCTGGCTGGGTCAGCACACAGATGGCCCAACGAGCAGCCCAGGGCCTGGGGGGCAGTCCAGGGCCTGACCGTCTGAGACCCCTGCTATGTCCGCCTCGGGCTATGCCTGTTAGCTGGTTTGGTTTTGCCTGCTAGGTCTCTCTGGCTTCCCGTAGGCAAAATGGCGGTGGTGCGCAAACTCGCCCGGATAAACAACCTCCTGGCCGGGTCGGCACACAGATGGCCCACCGAGCAGCCCAGGGCCTGGGGGCAGTCCAGGGCCTGACCGTCTGAGACCCCTGCTTTGTCCGCCTTGGGCTATGCCTGTTAGCTGGTTTGGTTTTGTCTGCTAGTCTCTCTGGCTTCCCGCAGGCAAAATGGCGGTGGTGCGCACCGGCCCGGGCAAACAAGTTCCTGGCTGGGTCGGCACACAGATGGCCCACCGAGCAGCCCAGGACCTGGGGGCAGTCCAGGGCCTGACCGTCTGAGACCCCTGCTATGTCTGCCTCGGGCTATGCCTATTAGCCAGTTTGGCTTTGCCTGCTAGGTCTCTCTGGCTTCCCGTAGGCAAAATGGCGGTGGTGCGCAAACGGCTCTGATAAACAACCTCCTGGCCGGGTCAGCACACAGATGGCCCACCGAGCAGTCCTGGGCCTGGGTGCAGTCCAGGGCCTGACCGTCTGAGACCCCTGCTACGTCCGCCTTGGGCTATGCCTGTTCGCTGGTTTGGTTTTGCCTGCTAGGTCTCTCCTGCTTCCTGTAGGCAAAATGGCGGCGGTGTGCGCCGGCCGAGGCAAACAAGCTCCTGGCTGGGTCGGCACACAGATGGCCTGCCGAGCAGCCCAGGACCTGGGGGCAGTCCAGGGCCTGACCGTCTGAGACCCCTGCTATGTCCGCCTCGGGCTATGCCTGTTAGCCAGTTTGGTTTTGCCTGCTAGGTCTCCCTGGCTTCCCCCAGGCAAAATGGTGGTGGTGCGCGCGCCGGCCCGGGAGGAAAAAAACCTCCTGGCCGGATTTGCACCCCGGTGGACCCCCGATCAGCTCAGGGCCTGGGTGCAGGCCAACGCCCGTCGGGCTTAGACCCCCGCGATGTTGGTCTCGGGTTATATTTGCGTACCTCAGTCTGATTTCTCTGGCAACCGAGAACCAATATGGAGCCCTCGTAACTGACTGGTGGGAGGCAGAGTTCTGATGTGGCTTCTGTGTGGTGAAAGGCACCGTAAATCCGCCGCTGCTTGCAGCCTGGCTGGCCAGCGATGGCCAGTGGTCGTGGGCACCGGGTCTGCCTGGACCCTGTCCGCTTGGTTCTACTGCTGATGGCCCTTCCTCTGGACCAGCCGCTGCTGCTGCTACTGCTGCTGCTGCCGCCGCTCCCAGGCCCAAGAATTTTCTTTCATCAAAATTTGTCAGAAACCACATTTTAAGGAAATCTCGCATCGTGTGAAATTATCTTGTTTTTCATAAACAACACATTGTAAATCGAAAAGCTTTGGTGTTGCGTGTATGTCTAAGCGTGTAGCCTCAAAAGAGAACGCACAGGAGAGTTTTCTCTCGAAAGAAAATGTAGGAATACCACGTTATAAGGAAATACAGTGTGGCAGAGTAAAGACAAATACGTACATATTGGAAACACGTTAAGAGAAGAAATAAAGCATCGTACAAAAATAGCTTGTATCTCCTAAACAAAACTTTGTAACTCGAAAAGATTTGGTGTGGCTCGTACCTCTACAAGTGTAGCCTCAAAAGAGAACCCACAGGAGGAAATTCTTTCGTCAAAATTTTTTAGAAAACCATGATTTATGAAAATCTCGCATCGTGCAAAATTATCTTGTTTTTTCCTAAACAACACGTTGTAACTCGAAAAGCTTTGGTGTTGCGTGTTTGTCTAAGCGTGTAGCCTCGAAAGAGAACGCACAGGAGAGTTTTCCCTCAAAAGAATATGTAAGAATACCACGTTATAAGGAAATACAGTGTTGCAGAATAAAGACAAATACGTATGTATTGGAAACACTTTATGAGAAGAGTTAACGCATCTTACAAAATTAGCTTGTATCTCCTAAACAAAACGTTGTAACTCGAAAAGATTTGGTGTGGCGTGTACATCTAAACATGTAGCCTCAAAAGAGGACCCACAGGAGAATTTTCTTTCGTCAAAATTTTTCAGAAAACCACGTTTTAAGGAAATCCCGCATCGTGCGAAATCATCTTCTTTTTCAGAAACAACATGTTGTAACTCGAAAAGCGTTGCTGTTGCGTGTATGTGTAAGCGTGGAGACTCAAAAGAGAAGGCACAGGAGAGTGTTCTCTTGAAAGAATATGTAAGAATACCACGTTAAAAGGAAATACAATTTTGCAGAGTAAAGACAAATAAGTACATATTGGAAACACTTTAGGAGAAGAAATAACGCATCGTAAAAAATTAGCTTGTATCTCCTAAACAACACGTTGTAACTCGAAAAGATTTGGTGTGGCATGTACGTCTAAAAGTGTAGCCTCAAACGAGAACCCACAGGAGAATTTTCTTTCATCAAAATTTGTCTGAAACCACGTTTTAAGGAAATAGCGCATCGTGCGAAATTATCTTGTTTTTCCTAAACAACACATTGTAACTCGAAAAGCTTTGGTGTTGAGTGTATGTCTAAGCATGTAGCCTCAAAAGAGAATGCACAGGAGAGTTTTCTCTCGAAAGAATATGTAAGAATACCACGTTATAAGGAAATACAGTGTTGCAGAATAAAGACAACTACGTACGTATTGGAAAAACTTTAAGAGAAGAAATAACGCATTGTAAAAAATTAGCTTGTATCTCCTAAACAACACATTGTAACTCGAAAAGATTTGGTGTGGCTCGTACCTCTACACGTGTAGCCTCAAAAGAGAACCCAGAGAAGAACTTTCTTTCGTCAAAATTTGTCTGAAAACCACGTTTTATGGAAATCTCCCATCGTGCGAAATTATCTTGTTTTTCCTAAACAACACGTTGTAACTCGAAAAGTTTGGCGTGCGTGTTTGTCTAAGCGTGTAGCCTCAAAAGAGCATGCACAGGAGAGTTTTCCCTCGAAAGAATATGTAATAATACCACGTTATAAGAAAATACAGTGTTGCAGAGTAAAGATAAATAACGACATATTGGAAACAATTTAGGGAAGAAATAACGGATCGTACAAAATTTGCTTATATCTCCTAAACAACACGTTATAACTCGAAAGTATTTGGTGTGGCTCGTACTTCTACACATGTAGCCTCAAAAGAGAACCAACAGGAGAACTTTCTTTCGTCAAAATTTGTCAAAAAAACACGTTTTAAGGAAATCCCGCATCGTGCAAAATTATCTTGTTTTTCCTAAACAACACTTTGTAACTCGAAAAACTTTGGTGTTGCGTGTATGTCTGAGCATGTTGCCTCTAAAGACAATGCACAGGAGAGTTTTCTCTCGGAAGAACATGTAAGAATACAATGTTAAAAGGAAATACAGTGTTGCAGAGTAAAGACAAATACGTACGTATTGGAAACACTTTATGAGAAGAAATAACGCATCATACAAAATTAGCTTGTATCTCCTAAACAACACGTGGTAACTCTAAAGGATTTGGTGTGGCGTGTACGTCTAAATGTGTAGCCTCAAAAGAGAACCGACAGGAGAATTTTCTTTCGTCAAAATTTGTCAGAAAACCACGTTTTAAGGAAATCCTGCATCGTGCGAAATTATCTGGTTTTTCCTAAACGACATGTTGTAACTCGAAAAGCTTTGGTGTTGCCTGTATGTCTAAGTGTGTAGCCTCAAAAGGGAACGCACAGGATAGTTTTCTCTCGAACGAATATGTAAGAATACCACGTTATAAGGAAATACAGTGTTGCAGAGTAGACAAATACGTACATATTGGAAACACTTTACGAGAAGAAGTAACGCATCGTAGAAAATTAGCTTGTATCTCCTAAACAAAACGTTGTAACTCGAAAAGATTTGGTGCGGCGTGTACGTCTAAACGTGTAGCCTCAAAAGAGAACCCACAGGAGAATTTTCTTTCGTCAAAATTTTTCAGAAAACCACGTTTTAAGGAAATCCCGCATCGTGCCAAATCATCTTCTTTTTCCTGAACAACATGTTGTAACTCGAAAAGCTTTGGTGTTGCGTGTATGTCTAAGCTTGTAGCCTCAAAAGAGAATGCACAGGAGAGTTTTCTCTCGAAAGAATATGTAAGAATACCATGTTATAAAAAAATACAGTGTTTCAGAGTAAAGACAAATACGTATGTATTGGAAACACTTTAAGAGAAGAAATAACACATCGTACAAAATTATCTTGTATCTCCTAAACAACAATTGGAACTCGAAAAGATTTGTTGTGGCTCGTACCTCTATACGTGTAGCCTCAAAAGAGAACCCACAGGAAAACTTTCTTACGTCAAAATTTTTCAGAAAACCACGTTTTATGGAAATCTCGCATCGTGCGAAATTATCTTGCTTTTCCTAAACAACACATTGTAACTCGAAAAGCTTTGGCATTGCGTGTATGTCTAAGCGTGTAGCCTCTAAAGAGTATGCACAGGAGAGTTTTCTCTCAAAAGAACATGTAAGAATACAACGTTATAAGGGAATACAGTGTTGCAGAGTAAAGTCAAATACATACTTGATGGAAACACTTTACGAGAAGAAATAACGCATTGTAAACAATTAGCTTGTATCTCCTAAACAACACGTGGTAACTCGAAAGGACTTGGTGTGGCGTGTATGTCTAAACGTGTAGCCTCAAAAGAGAACCCATAGGAGAATTTTCTTTCTTCAAAATTTGTCAGAAAATCACGTTTTAACGAAATCCTGCATCCTGTGAAATTATCTTGTTTTTCCTAAACAACAAGTTGTAATTCGAAAAGCTTTGGTGTTGCGTGTATGACTAAGTGTGTAGCCACAAAAGGGAATGCACAGGAGAGTTTTCTCTCGAAAGAATATGTAAGAATACCACGTTATAAGGAAATACAGTGTTGCAGAGTAAAGACAAATACGTACATATTGGAAACACTTTAAGAGAAGAAATATCGCATCTTACAAAATTAGCTTGTGTCTCCTAAACAACTCGTTGTAACTCGAAAAGATTTGGTGTGACATGTACGTCTCAACGTGTAGCCTCAAAAGAGAACCCACAGGAGAATTTTCTTTCATCAAAATTTGTCAGAAACCACGTTTTAAGGAAATCACGCATTGTGCGAAATTATCTAGTTTTTCCTACACAACACGTTGTAACTCGAAAAGCTTTGGTGTTGTGTGTATGTCTAAGCATGTAGCCTCAAAAGAGAACACACAGGAGAGTTTTCCCTCGAAAGAATATGTAAGAATATCACATTATAAGGAAATACAGTGTTGCAGAGTAAAGACAAATACGTATGTATTGGAAACACTTTATGAGAAGAAATAATGCATCATACAAAATTAGCTTGTATCTCCTAAACAACAGGTTGTAACTCGAAAGGATTTGGTGTGGCGTGTACGGCTAAACGTGTAGCCTCAAAAGAGAACCCACAGGAGAATTTTCTTTCGTCAAAATATGTGAGAAAACCACGTTTTAAGGAAATCCCTCATCGTGCAAAATTATCTTGTTTTTCCTAAACAACAAGTTGTAACTCGAAAAGCTTTGGTGTTGCGTGTATGTCTAAGCGTGTAGCCTCAAAAGAGAATGTAAAGGAGAGTTTTTTCTCAAAGAATATGTAAGAATACCACGTTATAAGGAAATACATTGTTGCAGAGTAAAGACAAATACGTACATATTGGAAACTCTTTACGAGAAGAAATAACGCATCGTAAAAAATTAACTTGTATCACCTAAACAACACGTTGTAACTCGAAATGATTTGGTGTGGCGTGTACGTCAAAAGGTGTAGCCTCAAAAGAGAACCCACAGGACAATTTTCTTTCGTTAAATTTTTTCAGAAATCCACGTTTTAAGGAAATCCCGCATCATGCGAAATCATCTTCTTTTTCCTAAACAACATGTTGTAACTCAAAGAACTTTGGTGTTGCGTGTATGTCTAAGCGTGGAGCCTCAAAAGCAAAGGCACAGGAGAGTTTTTTCTCGAAAGAATATGTAAGAATAGACGTTATAAAGAAATACAATTAGGCCGAGTAAAGGCAAATAAGTACATATTGGAAACACTTTAGGAGAAGAAATAACGCATCGGACAAAATTAGCTTGTATCTCCTAAACAACACGTGGTAACTCAAAAAGGTTTGGTTTGGCGTGTACGTCTAAACGTGTAGCCGCCAAAGAGAACACAAAGAAGAATTTTCTTTCGTCAAAATTTGTCAGAAAACCACATTTTAAGAAATCCCCCATCGTGCGAAATTATCTTGTTTTTCCTAAACAACAACTTGTAACACGAAAAGCTTTGGTGTTGCGTGTATGTCTCAGCATGTAGCCTCAAAAGCGAATGCACAGGAGAGTTTTCTCTCGAAAGAACATGTAAGAATACAACGTTATAAGGAAATACAGTGTTGGAGAGTAAAGACAAATACGTACATATTGGAAACACTTTACGAGAAGAAATGACACATCATAAAATATAAGCTTGTATCTCCTAAACAACAAGTGGTAACTCGAAAAGATTTGGTTTGGCGTTTACGTCTAAAAGTGTAGCCTCAAAAGAGACCATACAGGAGAATTTTCTTTCTTCAAAATTTGTCAGAAAACCACGTTATAAGGAAATCCCTCATCATGCAAAATTATCTTGTTTTTCCTAAACAACACGTTGTAACTCGAAAAGCTTTGGTGTTGTGTGTATGTCTAAGCGTGTAGCCTCAAAAGAGAATGTAAAGGAGAGTTTTTTCTAGAAAGAATATGTAAGAATACCACGTTATAAGGAAATAGAGTGTTGCAGCTTAAAGACAGATACGTACATATTGGAAACACTTTATGAGAAGAAATAACGCATCGTAAAAAATTAACTTGTATCTCCTAAACAACACGTTGTAACTCGAAAAGATTTGGTGTGGCGTGTACGTCTAAACGTGTTGCCTCAAAAGAGAACCCACAGGACAATTTTCTTTCGTTAATACTTTTCAGAAAACCACGTTTTAAGGAAATCCCGCATCGTGCGAAATCATCTTCTTTTTCCTAAACAACATGTTGTAACTCAAAAAGCTTTGGTGTTGCGTGTATGTCTAAGCGTGGAGCCTCAAAAGCGAAGGCACAGGAGAGTTTTCTCTCGAAAGAATATGTAAGAATACCACGTTATATAGAAATACAATTTTGCAGAGTAAAGGCAAATAAGTACATATTGGAAACACTTTAGGAGAAGAAATAACGCATCGTACAAAATTAGCTTGTATCTCCTAAACAACACGTGGTAACTCGAAAAGATTTGGTTTGGCGTGTACGTCTAAACGTGTAGCCTCAAAAGAGAACACAAAGGAGAATTTTCTTTCGTCAAAATTTGTCAGAAAACCACGTTTTAAGGAAATCCCGCATCGTGCGAAATTATCTTGTTTTTCCTAAACAACACCTTGTACCTCGAAACGCTTTGGTGTTGCGTGTATGTCTCAGCATGTAGCCTCAAAAGAGAATGCACAGGAGAGTTTTCTCTCGAAAGAACATGTAAGAATACAAAGTTATAAGGAAATACAGTGTTGCAGAGTAAAGACAAATACGTACTTATTGGAAACACTTTACGAGAAGAAATTACGCATCATACAATATTAGCTTGTATCTCCTAAAGAAAAAGTGGAAACTCGAAAACATTTGGTTTGGCGTGTACGTCTAAAAGTGTAGCCTCAAAAGAGAACCCACTGGAGAATTTTCTTTCTTCAAAATTTGTCAGAAAACCACGTTTTAACGAAATCCCGCATCCTGCGAAATCATCTTGTTTTTCCTAAACAACAAGTTGTAACTCGAAAAGCTTTGGTTTGCGTGTATGTCTAAGTGTGTAGCCTCAAAATGGAATGCACAGGAGAGTTTTCTCTCGAAAGAATATGTAAGAATACCCCGTTATAAGGAAATACAGTGTTGCAGAGTAAAGACAAATACGTACATATTGGAAACACTTTACGAGAAGAATTAACGCATCGTACAAAATTAGCTTGAATCTCCTAAACAACACCTTGTTACTCGAAAAGATTTGGTGTGGCGTGTACGTCTAAACGTGTAGCCTCAAAAGAGATCCCACAGGAGAATTTTCTTTCATCAAAATTTGTCAGAAACCACGTTTTAAGGAAATCTCGCATTGTGCGAAATTATCTTGTTTTTCCTAAACAACACGTTGTAACTCGAAAAGCTCTGGTGTTGCGTGTATGTCTAAGCGTGTAGCCTCAAAAGAGAAAGCACAGGAGAGTTTTCTCTCGAAAGAATATGTAAGAATGCCACGTTATAAGGAAATACAATGTTGCAGTGTAAAGACAAACACGTACGTATTGGAAACACTTTACGAGAAGAATTAACGCATAGTACAAAATTAGCTTGTATCTCCTAAACAACAAGTTGTATCTCGAAAAGATTTGGTGTGGCCTGTACGTCTAAACGTGTAGCCTCAAAGGAGAAACCACAGGAGAATTTTCTTTCATCAAAATTTTTCACAGAACCATGTTTTAAGGAAATCCCGCATCGTGTGAAATCATCTTCTTTTTCCTAAACAACATATTGTAACTCGAAAAGCTTTAGTGTTGCGTGTATGTCTAAGCGTGGAGCCTCAAAAGAGAAGGCACAGGATAGTTTTCTCTCGAGAGAATATGTAAGAATACCACGTTATTAGGAAATACAATTTTGCAGAGTAAAGACAAATAAGTACATATTGGAAACACTTTACGAGAAGAAATAATACATCATACAAAATTACCTTGTATCTCCTAAACAACACGTGGTAACTCGAAAAGATTTGGTTTGGTGTGTACGTCTAAACGTGTAGCCTCAAAAGAGAACCAACAGGAGAATTTTCTTTCATCAAAATTAGATAACCACGTTTTAAGGAAATCCCGCATCGTGCAAAATTATCTTGTTTTTCCTAAACAACACGTTGTAACTCAAAAAGCTTTGGTGTTGCGTGTATATCTAAGCATGTAGCCCCAAAAGAGAATGCACAGGAGAGTTTTCTCTCGAAGGAACATGTAAGACTACAACGTTATAAGGAAATACAGTGTTGCAGAGTAAAGACAAAAACATAAATATTGGAAACACTTTACGAGAAGAAATGACGGATCATAAAATATAAGCTTGTATCTCCTAAACAACAAGGGGTAACTCGAAAAGATTTGGTTTGGCATGTACGTCTCAAAGTGTAGCCTCAAAAGAGACCCCACAGGAGAATTTTCTTTCTTCAAAATTTGTCAGAAAACCATGTTATAAGGAAATCCCGCATCGTGCGAAATTATCTTGTTTTTCCTAAACAACAAGTTGTAACTCGAAAAGCTTTGGTGTTTCTTGTATGTCTAAGTGTGTAGCCTCTAAAGGGAATGCCCAGGAGAGTTTTCTATCGAACGAATATGTAAGAATACCACGTTATAAGGAAATACAGGGTTGCAGAGTAAAGACAAATACGTACATATTGGAAACACTTTACGAGAAGAAATAATGCATCGTAAAAAATTAGCTTGTATCTCCTAAACAACACGTTGTAACTCGAAAAGATTTGATGTGACGTGTACGTCTAAACGTGCAGCCTCAAAAGCGAACCCACAGGAGAATTTTCTTTCATCAAAATTTGTCAGAAACCACGTTTTAAGGAAATCTCGAATCGTGCGAAATTATCTTGTTTTTCCTAAAGAACACGTTGTAACTCGAAAAGCTTTGGTGTTGCGTGTATGTCTAAGCGTGTAGCCTCAAAAGAGAACGCACAGGAGAGTTTTCTCTTGAAAGAATATGTAAGAATACCTCGTTATAAGGAAATACAGTGTTGCAGAGTAAAGACAAATACGTACCTATTGGAAACACTTTAAGAGAAGAAATAATGCATCGTAAAAAATTAGCTTGTATCTCCTAAACATCACGTTGTAACTAGAAAAGATTTGGTGTGGCTCGTACGACTACACGTGTAGCCTCAAAAGAGAACCCACAGGAGAACTTTCTTTCGTCAAAATTTGTCAGAAAACCACGTCTTAAGGAAAGCCCGCATCGTGCAAAATTATCTTGTTTTTCCTAAACAACACGTTGTAACTCTAAAAGCTTTGGTGTTGCGTGTATGTCTAAGCGTGTAGCCTCTAAAGAGTACACACAGGAGAGTTTTCTCTCGAAAGAACATGTAAGAATACAACGTTATAAGGAATACAGTGTTGCAGAGTAAAGACAAATACATACTTGTTGGAAACACTTTACGAGAAGAAATAATTCATTGTAAAATATTAGCTTGTATCTCCTAAACAACACGTGGTAACTCGAAAAGAATTGGTGTGGCGTGTACGTCTAAACGTGTAGCCTCAAAAGAGAACCCATAGGAGAATTTTCTTTCATCAAAATTTGTCAGAAACCACGTTGTATGGAAATCTTGCTTCGTGCTAAATTTTCTAGTTTTTCCTAAACAACACGTTGTAACTCGAAAAGCTTTGGTGTTGCGTGTATGTCTAAGCGTGTAGCCTCAAAAGAGAATGCACAGGAGAGTTTTCTCTTGAACGAACATGTAAGAATACCACGTTATAAGGAAATACAGTGTTGCACAGAAAAGACAATTACGTACCTATTGGAAACACTTTAAGAGAAGAAATAATGCATCATACAAAATTAGCTTGTATCTCCTAAACAACACGTTGTAACTCGAAAAGATTTGGTGTGGCTCGTATGTCTACACGTGTAGCCTCAAAAGAGGACCCACAGGATAACTTTCTTTCTTCAAAATTTGTCAGAAAAACCACGTTTTAAGTAAATCCCGCATCGTGCAAAATTATCTTGTTTTTCCTAAACAACACGTTGTAACTCGAAAAGCTTTGTTGTTGCGTGTATGTCTAAGCGTGTAGCCTCTAAAGAGTATGCACAGGAGAGTTTTCTCTAGAAAGAACATGTAAGAATAAAACGTTATAAGGAAATACAGTGTTGGAGAGTAAAGACAAATACATACTTGTTGGAAACACTTTACAAGAAGAAATAATGCATCGTGAAAAATTAGCTTGTATCTACTAAACAACACGTGGTAACTCGAAAGGACTTCATGTGGCGTGTACGTCTAAACGTGTAGCCTCAAAAGAGAACCCATTGGAGAATTTTCGTTCTTCAAAATTTGTCAGAAAATCACGTTTTAACGAAATCCCGCATCCTGCGAAATTATCTTGTTTTTCCTAAACAACAAGTTGTAACTCGAAAAGCTTTGGTGTTGCGTGTATGTCTAAGTGTGTAGCCACAAAAGGGAAGGCACAGGAGAGTTTTCTCTCGAAAGAATATGTAAGAATACCACGTTATAAGGAAATACAGTGTTGCAGAGTAAAGACAAATACGTACATATTGGAAACACTTTAAGAGAAGAAATAATGCATCGTACAAAATTAGATTGTATCTCCTAAACAACACGTTGTAACTCAAAAAGATTTGGTGTGATGTGTACGTCTAAACGTGTAGCCTTAAAAGAGAACCCACAGGAGAATTTTCTTTCAACAAAATTTGTCAGAAACCACGTTTTAAGGAAATCTCGCATCGTGCGAAATTATCTTGTTTTCCCTAAACAACACGTTGTAACTCGAAAAGCTTTGGTGTTGCGTGTATGTCTAAGCATGTAGCCTCAAAAGAGAACACACAGGAGAGTTTTTCCTCGAAAGAATATGTAAGAATACCACCTTATAAGGAAATACAGTGTTGCAGAGTAAAGACAAATACGTATGTATTGGAAACACTTTACGAGAAGAAGTAAGGCAACATACATTATTAGCTTGTATCTCCTAAACAACAGGTTGTAAGTCAAAAGGATTTGGTGTGGCATGTACAGCTAAACGTGTAGCCTCAAAAGAGAACCCACAGGAGAATTTTCTTTCATCAAAATATGTGAGAAAACCACGTTTTAAGGAAATCCCTCATCGTGCAAAATTATCTTGTTTTTCCTAAACAACAAGTTGTAACTCGAAAAGCTTTGGTGTTGCGTGTATGTCTAAGCGTGTAGCCTCAAAAGAGAATGTAAAGGAGAGTTTTTTCTAGAAAGAATATATAAGAATACCACGTTATAAGGAAATACAGTGTTGCAGAGTAAAGACAAATACGTACATATTGGAAACACTTTACGAGAAGAAATAACGCATCGTAAAAAATTAACTTGTATCTCCTAAACAACACGTTGTAACTGGAAAAGATTTGGTGTGGCGTGTACGTCTAAACGTGTAGCCTCAAAAGTGAACCCACCGGACAATTTTCTTTCGTTAAATTTTTTCAGAAAACCACGTTTTAAGGAAATCCCGCATCATGCGAAATCATCTTCTTTTTCCTAAACAACATGTTGTAACTCAAAAAGCTTTGGTGTTGCCTGTATGTTTAAGCGTGGAGCCTCAAAAGCGAAGGCACAGGTGAGTTTTCCCTCGAAAGAATATGTAAGAATACCACGTTATAAAGAAATACAATTTTGCCGAGTAAAGGCAAATAAGTACATATTGGAAACACTTTAGGAGAAGAAATAACGCATCGGACAAAATTAGCTTGTATCTCCTAAACAACACGTGGTAACTCGAAAGGTTTGGTTTGGCGTGTACGTCTAAACGTGTAGTCGCAAAAGAGAACACAAAGGAGAATTTTCTTTCGTCAAAATTTGTCAGAAAACCACGTTTTAAGGAAATCCTGCATCATGAGAAATTATCTTGTTTTTCCTAAACAACACGTTGTAACTCGAAAAGCTTTGGTGTTGCGTATATGTCTAAGCGTGTAGCCTCAAAGGAGAATGCACAGGAGAGTTTTCTCTCGAAAGAACATGTAAGAATACAACGTTATATGGAAATACAGTGTTGCAGAGTAAAGACAAATACGTACATATTGGTAACACTTTACGAGAAGAAATTACGCATCATGAAATATTAGCTTGTATCTCCTAAACAAAAAGTGGAAACTCACAAACATTTCGTTTGGTGTGTATGTCTAAACGTGTAGCCTCAAAAGAGAGCGCCCTGGAGAATTTTCTTTCTTCAAAATTTGTCAGAAAACCACGTTTTAACGAAATCCCGCATCCTGCAAAATTATCTTGTTTTTCCTAAAGAACAAGTTGTAACTCGAAAAGCTTTGGTGTTGCGTGTATGTCTAAGTGTGTAGCCTCAAAAGGATATGCAAGGAGAGTTTTCTCTCGAAAGAATATGTAAGAATACCACGTTATAAGGAAATACAGTGTTGCAGAGTAACGACAAATACGTACATATTGGAAACACTTTAAGAGAAGAAATAAAAAACCGTACAAAATTAGCTTGTATCTCCTAAACAACAGGTTGTAACTTGAAAATATTTGGTGTGACGTGTACAACTAAACGTGTAGCCTCAAAAAAGAACTGACAGGAGAATTTTTTTTATCGTCAAAATATGTGAGAAAACCACGTTTTAAGGAAATCCCTCATCATGCAATATTATCTTGTTTTTCCTAAACAACAAGTTGTAACTCGAAATCTTTGGTGTTGCGTGTATGTCTAAGCGTGTAGCCTCAAAAGAGAATGCAAAGGAGAGTTTTTTCTCGAAAGAATATGTAAGAATACCACGTTATAAGGAAATACAGAGTTGCAGAGTAAAGACAAATACGTACATATTGGAAACACTTTAAGAGAAGAAATAAGGCATCATACAAAATTAACTTGTACTCCTAAACAACACGTTGTAACTCGAAAAGATTTGATGTGGCGTGTACGTATAAAGGTGTAGCCTCAAAAGAGAACCCACAGGAGAATTTTCTTTGGTCAAATTTGTCAGAAAACCACGTATTAAGGAAATCCTGCATCGTGGGAAATTATCTTGGTTTTCCTAAACAACACGTTGTAACTCGAAAAGATTTGGTGTTGCGTGTTTGTCTCAGTGTGTAGCCTCAAAAGAGAACACACAGGAGAGTTTTCACTAGAAAAAGTATGTAAGAATACCAGGTTATAAGGATATACAGTGTTGCAGAGTAAAGACAAATACGTACTTATTGGAAACACTTTACAAGAAGAAATAACGCATCATACAAAATTAGCTTGTATCTCCTAAACAACAGGTTGTAACTCGAAAGGATTTGCTGTGGCATGTATGTCTAAACGTGTAGCCTCAAAAGAGAACCCACAGAAGAATTTTCTATCGTCAAAATTTGTGAGAAAACCACGTTTTAAGGAAATCCCTCATCGTGCAAAATTATCGTGTTTTTCTTAAACAACACGTTGTAACTCGAAAAGCTTTGGTGTTGCGTGTATGTCTAAGCATGTAGCCTCAAAAGAGAATGCAAAGGAGAGTTCTTTCTCGAAAGAATATATAAGAATACCACATTATAAGGAAATACAGTGTTGCAGAGTAAAGACAAATACGTACATATTGGAAACACTTTACGAGAAGAAATAAGGCATAGTACAAAATTAGCTTGTATCTCCTAAACAACACGTTGTAACTCTAAATGATTTGCTGTGGCGTGTACGTCTAAATGTGTAGCCTCAAAAGAGAACCCACAGGACAATTTTCTTTGGTCAAATTTGTCAGAAAACCACGTATTAAGGAAATCCAGCATCGTGAGAAATTATCTTGTTTTTTCCTAAACAACGCGTTGTAACTCGAAAAGCTTTGGTGTTGCGTGTATGTCTAAGCGTGTAGCCTCAAAGGAGAACACACAGGAGTGTTTTCTCTCGAAAGAATATGTAAGACTACCACGTTATAAGGAAGTACACTGTTGCAGAATAATGACAAATACTTACGTATTGGAAACCCTTAAACTTTAAGAGATGAAATAAAGCATCGTACAAAATTAGCTTGTATCTCCTAAACAACACGTTGTAACTCGAAAAGATTTGGTGTGGCGTGTACATCTAAACGTGTAGCCTCAAAAGAGAACCACAGGACAATTTTCTTTCGTCAAAATTTGTCAGAAAACCACGTTTTAAGGAAATCCCGCATCGTGAGAAATTATCTTGTTCTTCCTAAAAAACACGTTGTAACTCGAAAAGCTTTGGTGTTGCGTGTATGTCTAAGCATGTAGCCTCAAAAGAGAACGCACAGGAGAGTTTTCTCTCGAAAGAATATGTAAGAATACCACGTTATAAGGAAATACAGTGTTGCAGAGTAAAGACAAATACGTACTTATTGGAAACACTTTTAGAGATGAAATAACGCATCGTTCAAAATTAGCTTGTATCTCCTAAACAACAGGTTGTAACTCGAAAAGAATTGATGTGGCATGTACGGCTAAACGTGTAGCCTCAAAAGAGAACCCACAGGAGAATTTTCTTTGGTCAAAATTTGTCAGAAAACCACGTATTAAGGAAACCCCGCATCGTGTGAAATTATCTTGTATTTCCTAAACAACACGTTGTAACTCGAAAAGCTTTGTTGTTGCATGTATGTCTAAGCGTGTAGCCTCAAAAGAAAACGCACAGAAGAGTTTTCTCTCGAAAGAATAGTTAAGAATACCACTTTATAAGGAAGTACAGTGTTGCTGAGTAAAGACGAAAACGTACATATTGGAAACCCTTAAACTTACGAGATGAAATAAAGCATCGTACAAAATTAGCTTGTATCTCCTAAACAACACGTTTTTACTGGAAAAGATTTGGTGTGGCTTGTACGTCTAAACGTGTAGCCCCAAAAGAGAACCCACAGGACTATTTTCTTTCGTCAAAATTTGTCAGCAAACCACGTTTTAAGGAAATCCCGCATCGTGAGAAATTATCTTGTTCTTCCAAAACAACAAGTTGTAACTCGAAAAGCTTTGGTGTTGCTTGTATGTCTAAGCGTGTAGCCTCAAAAGAGAACGCACAGGAAAGTTTTCTCTCGAAAGAATATGCAAGAATACCATGTTATAAGGAAAACAGTGTTGCAGAGTAAAGGCAAATACGTACGTATTTGAAACACTTAAACTTTACAAGAGAAATAACACATCTTAAAAAATTAGCTTGTATCTCCTAAACAACACGTTGTAACTCGAAAAGATTTGGTGTGGCGTGTACGTCTAAACGTGTAGCCTCAAAAGAGAACCCTCAGGAGTATTTTCTTTCGTCAAAATTTGTCAGAAAACCACGTTTTAAGGAAATCCCGCATCGTGCTAAATTACCTTGTTTTTCCTAAACAACACATTGTAACTCGAAAAACTGTGGTGTTGCGTGTATGTCTAAGCGTGTAGCCTCAAAAGAGAACGCACAGGAGAGTTTTCTCTCGAAAGAATATGTAAGAATACCACGTTATTAGGAATTACAGAGTTGCAGAGTAAAGGCAAAAACGTATGTATTGGAAACACTTAAACTTTACGAGAAGAAATAACGCATCGTAAAAAAAATTAGCTTGTATCTCCTAAACAGCACGGTGTAACTCAAAAGATTTGGTGTGGTGTGTACGTCTAAAGGTGTAGCCTCAAAAGAGAACCCACAGGAGAATTTTCTTTCGTCAAAATTTGTCAGAACACCACGTTTTAAGGAAATCCTGCATCGTGGGAAATTATCTTGTTCTTCCTAAACAACATGTTGTAACTCGAAAAGCTTTGCCGTTGCGTGTATGTCTAAACTTGTAGCCTCAAAAGAGAACGCACAGGAGAGTTTTCTCTCGAAAGAATATGAAAGAATACCACGTTATAAGGAAATACAGTGTTGCAGAGTAAAGACAAACACATATGTATTGGAAACCCTTAAACTTTACGAGATGAAATAAAGCATCGTACAAAATTAGCTTGTATCTCCTAAACAACACGTTGTAACTCGAAACGATTTGGTGTGGCATGTACGTCTAAACGTGTAGCCTCAAAAGAGAACCCACAGGACTATTTTCTTTCGTCAAAATTTTTCAGCAAACCACGTTTTAAGGAAATACCGCATCGTGAGAAATTATCTTGTTCTTCCTAAACAACATGTTTTAACTCGAAAAGCTTTGGTGTTGGGTGTATGTCTAAGCGTGTAGCCCCAAAAGAGAACGCATAGGAGAGTTTTCTCTCGAAAGAATATGTAAGAATACCACGTTATAAGGAAATACAGTGTAGCAGAGTAAAGACAAATACGTACGTACTGGAAACACTTTATGAGAGAAATAACGCATCTTGCAAAATTAGCTTGTAGGTCCTAAACAACATGTTGTAACTCGAAAAGATTTGGTGTGGCGTGTACGTCTAAACGTGTATCCTCAAAAGAGAACCCACAGGAGAGTTTTCTTTCGTCAAAATTTGTCAGAAAACCACGTTTTAAGGAAATTCCGCATCGTGCGAAATTATCTTGTTTTTCCTAAGCAACACATTGTAACTCGAAAAGCTTTGGTGTTGCGTGTATGTCTAAGTGTGTAGCCTCTAAAGGGAATGCAAGGAGAGTTTTCTTTCGAAAGAATATGTAAGAATACCACGTTATAAGGAAATACAGTGTTGCAGAGTAAAGACAAATACGTACATATTGGAAACACTTTAAGAGAAGAAATAAAAATTCGTACAAAATTAGCTTGTATCTCATAAACAACACGTTGTAACTCGAAAATATTTGGTGTGACGTGTACTTCTAAACATGTAGCCTCAAAAGAGAACCGACATGAGAATTTTTTGTCGTCAAAATATGTAAGAAAACCACGTTTTAAGGAAATCCCTCAGCGTGAAAAATTATCTTGTTTTTCCTAAACAACAAGTTGTAACTCGAAAAGCTTTGGTGTTGCGTGTATGTCTAAGCGTGTAGCCTCAAAAGAGAATGCAAAGGAGAGTTTTTTCTCGAAAGAATATGTAAGAATACCACGTTATAAGGAAATACAGTGTTGCAGAGTAAAGACAAATACGTACATATTGGAAACACTTTACGAGAAGAAATAATGCATCATACAAAATTAGCTTGTATCTCCTAAACAACACGTTGTAACTCGAAAAGATTTGATGTGGTGTGTACGTCTAAACGTGTAGCCTCAAAAGAGAACCCACAGGCGAATTTTGTTTGGTCATATTTGTCAGAAAACCACGTATTAAGGAAATCCTGCATCGTGGGAAATTATCTTGTTTTTTCTAAACAACACGTTGTAACTCGAAAAGATTTGGTGTTGCGTGTTTGCCTCAGTGTGTAGCCTCAAAAGAGAACACACAGGAGAGTTTTCACTAGAAAGAATATGTAAGAATACCAGGTTATAAGGAAATACAGTGTTGCAGAGTAAAGACAAATACGTACTTATTGGAAACACTTTACGAGAAGAAATAACGCATCATACAAAATTAGTTTGTATCTCCTAAACAACAGGTTGTAACTCGAAAGGATTTGGTGGGGCATGTACGTCTAAACGTGTAGCCTCAAAAGAGAACCCACAGGAGAATTTTCTATCGTCAAAATTTGTGAGAAAACTACGTTTTAAGGAAATCCCTCATAGTGCAAAATTATCTTGTTTTTCTTAAATAACACTTTGTAACTCGAAAAGCTTTGGTGTTGCGTGTATGTCTAAGCATGTAGCCTCAAAAGAGAAGGCAAAGGAGAGTTCTTTCTCGAAAGAATATATAAGAATACCACGTTATAAGGAAATACAGTGTTGCAGAGTAAAGACAAATACGTACATATTAGAAACATTTTACAAGAAGAAATAACGCATCGTATAAAATTAGCTTGTATCTCCTAAACAACACGTTGTAACTCTAAATGATTTGGTGTGGCGTGTACGTCTAAACGTGTAGCCTCAAAAGAGAACCCACAGGAGAATTTTCTTTGGTCAAATTTGTCAGAAAACCACGTATTAAGGAAAAACTACATCGTGCAAAATTATCTTGTTTTTCCTAAACAACACGTTTTAACTCGAAGAGCTTTGGTGATGCGTGTATGTCTCAGCGTGTAGCCTCAAAAGAGAACACACAGGAGAGTTTTCTCTCGAAAGAATATGTAAGAATACCACGTTATAAGGAAATACAGTGTTGCAGAGTAAAGACAAATAGGTACGTATTGGAAACCCTTAAACTTTACGAGATGAAATAAAGCATCGTACAAAATTAGCTCGTATCTCCTAAACAACACGTTGTAACTCGAAAAGATTTGGTGTGGCGTGTATGTCTAAACGTGTAGCCTCAAGAGAGAACCCATAGGAGAATTTTCTTTCGTCAAATATTCAGAAAACCACGTTTTAAGGAAATCCCGCATCGTGCGAAATTATCTTGTTTTTCCTAAACAACACCTTGTAACTCGAAAAGCTTTGGTGTTGCATGTATGTTTAAGCGTGTAGACTCAAAAGAGAGCACACAGGAGAGTTTTCTCTCGAAAGAATGTGTAAGAATACCACGTTATAAGAAAATACAGTGTTGCAGAGTAAAGACAAATACATACTTATTGGAAACACTTTATGAGAAGAAATAACGCATCGTAAAAAATTAGCTTGTATCTCCTAAACAACACGTTGTAACTCGAAAAGATTTGGTGTGACCTGTACGTCTAAACGTGTAGCCTCAAAAGAGAACCCACAGGAGAATTTTCTTTGGTCAAAATTTGTCAGAAAACCACGTATTAAGGAAATCCCGCATCGTGTGAAATTATCTTGTTTTTCCTAAACAACGCGTTATAACTCGAAAAGCTTTGGTGTTGCGTGTATGTCTAAGCGTGTAGCCTCAAAAGAGAACACACAGGAGAGTTTTTTCTCGACTGAATATGTAAGAATACCACGTTATAAGGAAGTACACTGTTGCAGAATAATGACAAATACTTTCGTATTGGAAACCCATAAATTTTATGAGATAAATAAAGCATCGTACAAAATTAGCTTATATCTCCTAAACAACACGTTGTAACTCGAAAAGATTTGGTGTGGCGTGTACATCTAAACGTGTAGCCTCAAAGAGAACCACAGGACAAATTTCTTTCGTCAAAATTTGTCAGAAAACCACGTTTTAAGGAAATCCCGCATCGTGAGAAATTATCTTGTTCTTCCTAAAAAACACGTTGTAACTCGAAAAGCTTAGGTGTTGCGTGTATGTCTAATCATGTAGCCTCAAAAGAGAACGCACAGGAGAGTTTTCTCTCGAAAGAATATGTAAGAATACCACGTTATAAGGAAACACTGTGTTGCAGAGTAAAGACAAATATGCACTTATTGGAAACACTTTATGAGAAGAAATAATGCATCGTAAAAAAATTAGCTTGTATCTCTTAAACAACAGGTTGTAACTCGAAAAGATTTGGTGTGGCGTGTACGGCTAAACGTGTAGCCTCAAAAGAGAACCCACAGGAGAATTTTCTTTGGTCAAAATTTGTCAGAAAACCACGTATTAAGGAAACCCAGCATCGTGCGAAATTATCTTGTTTTTCCTGAACAACATGTTGTAACTCGAAAAGCTTTGGTGTTGCGTGTATGTCTAAGCATGTAGCCTCAAGAGAGAACGTACAGGAGAGTTTTCTCTCGAAAGAATAGTTACGAATACCACTTTATAAGGAAGTACAGTGTTGCTGAGTAAAGACGAAAACGTACATATTGGAAACACTTAAACTTTATGAGATGAAATAAAGCATCGTACAAAATTAGCTTGTATCTCCTAAAAAACACGTTTTTACTGGAAAAGATTTGGTGTGGCTTGTACGTCTAAACGTGTAGCCCCAAAAGAGAACCCACAGGACAATTTTATTTCGTCAAAATTTGTCAGCAAACCACGTTTTAAGGAAATCCCGCATCGTGAGATATTATCTTGTTCTTCCTAAACAACACGTTGTAACTCGAAAAGCTTTGGTGTTGCATGTATGTCTAAGCGTGTAGCCTCAAAGGAGAATGCACAGGAGAGTTTTCTCTCGAAAGAATATGCAAGAATACCACGTTATAAGGAAAACAGTGTTGCAGAGTAAAGGCAAATACGTACGTATTGGAAACACTTAAACTTTACGAGAAGAAATAACGCATCTTAAAAAATTAGCTTGTATCTCCTAAACAACACGTTGTAACTTGAAAAGATTTGGTGTGGCGTGTACGTCTAAACGTGTAGCCTCAAAAGAGAACCCTCAGGAGTATTTTCTTTCGTCAAAATTTGTCTAAGCATGTAGCCTCAAAAGAGAATGCACAGGAGAGTTTTCTCTCGAAAGAATATGTAAGAATACCACGTTATAAGGAAATACAGTGTTGCAGAGTAAAGACAAATACATACTGATTGGAAACACTTAAGCTTTATGAGAAGAAAAAACACATCGTAAAAAATTAGCTTGTATCTCCTAAACAACACGTTATAACTCTAAAAGATTTGGTGTGGCGTGTACGTCTAAACATGTGCCTCAAAAGAGAACCCACAGGAGAATTTTCCTTCGTCAAAATTTGTCAGAAAACTACGTTGTAAAGAAATCCAGCATCGTGCGAAATTATCTTGTTCTTCCTAAACAACACATTGTAACTCGAAAAGCTATGGTCCTGCGTGTAACCCTAAGGGTGTAGCCTCAAAAGAGAACGCACAGGAGAGTTTTCTCTCGAAAGAATATGCAAGAATACCACGTTATAAGGAAATACAGTGTTGCAGATTAAAGACAAATACGTACATATTTGAAACACTGTAAGAGAAGAAATAACGCATCGTACAAAATTAGCTTGTATCTCCTAAACAACACGTTGTAACTCGAAAAGATTTGGTGTGACGTGTACGTCTAAACGTGTAGCCTCAAAAGGGAACCGACAGGAGAATTTTCTTTCATCAAAATTTGTCAGAAACCACGTTTTAAGGAAATCTCGCATCGTGCGAAATTATCTTGTTTTTCCTAAACAACACGTTGTAACTCGAAATGCTTTGGTGTTGCGTGTATGAATAAGCGTGTAGCCTCAAAAGAGAACGCACAGGAGAGTTTTCTCTCGAAAGAATATGTAAGAATACCACGTTATAAGGAAATACAGTGTTGCAGGTAAAGACAAATATGTATGTATTGGAAACACTTTACGAGAAGAAATAACGCATCATACAAAATTAGCTTGTATCTCCTAAACAACAGGTTGTAACTCAAAAGGATTTGGTGTGGCGTGTACGGCTAAACATGTAGCCTCAAAAGAGAACAGAAAGGAGAATTTTCTTTCGTCAAAATATGTGAGAAAACCACGTTTTAAGGAAATCCCTCATCGAGATAAATTATCTTCTTTTTCCTAAACAACAAGTTATAACTTGAAAAGCTTTAGTGTTGCGTGTATGTCTAAGCATGTAGCCTCAAAAGAGAATGTAAAGGAGAGTTTTTTCTCAAAAGAATATGTAAGAATACCACTTTATAAGGAAATACAGTGTTGCAGAGTAAAGACAACTACGTACATATTGGAAAGACTTTACGAGAAGAAATAATGCATCATACAAAATTAGATTGTATCTCCTAAACAACACATTGTAACTCGAAAAGATTTGGTGTGGTGTGTACGTCTAAATGTGTAGCCTCAAAAGAGAACCCACAGGAGAATTTTCTTTCCTCAAAATTTGTCAGAAAACCATGTTTTAAGGAAATCTCGCATCATGCGAAATCATCTTCTTTTTCCTAAACAACATGTTGTAACTCGAAAAGCTTTAGAGTTGCGTGTATGTGTAAGCGTGGAGCCTCAAAAGAGAAGGCACAGGAGAGTTTTCTCTTGAAAGAATATGTAAGAATACCACGTTATTAGGAAATACAATTTTGCAGAGTAAAGACAAATAAGAATATATTGGGAACACTTACGAGAAGAAATAACGCATCGAACAAAATTAGCTTGTATCTCCTAAACAACACGTGGTAACTCGTAAAGAATTGGTTTGGCGTGTATGTCTAAACGTGTAGCCTCAAAGGAGAACACAAAGGAGAATTTTCATTCGTCAAAATTTGTCAGAAAACCACGTTTTAAGGAAATACCGCATCGTGCGAAATTATCTTGTTTTTCCTAAACAACATGTGGTAACTCGAAAAGCTTTGGTGTTGCGTGTATGTCTAAGCGTGTAGCCTCAAAAGAGAATGCAAAGGAGAGGTTTTTCTCGAAAGAATATGTAAGAATACTACGTTATAAGGAAATACAGTGTTGCAGAGTAAAGACAAATACGTACATATTGGAAACACTTTACGAGAAGAAATTAAGCATCATACAATATTAGCTTGTATCTCCTAAAAAACAAGTGGAAACTCGAAAACATTTGGTTTGGCGTGTACGTCTAAAAGTTTAGCCTCAAAAGAGAACCCACTGGAGAATTTTCTTTCGTCAAAATTTGTCAGGAAACCACGTTTTAAAGAAATCCCGCATCCTGCGAAATTAACTTGTTTTTCCTAAACAACATGTTATAACTCGAAAAGCTTTGGTGTTTCGTGTATGTCTCAGTGTGTTGCCTCAAAAGAGAACACACAGGAGAGTTTTCACTCGAAAGAATATGTAAGAATACCAGGTTATAAGGAAATACAGTGTTGCAAAGTAAAGACAAAGACGTACCTATTGGAAACACTTTACGAGAAGAAATAACGCATCATACAAAATTAGCTTGTATCTCCTAAACAACACGTTGTAACTCGAAAAGATTTGGTGTGGCGTGTACGTCTAAACGTGTAGCCTCAAATAGAGAACCCACAGGAGAATATTCTTTGGTCAAATTTGTCAGAAAACCACGTATTAAGGAAATCCCGCATCGTGCGAAATTATCTTGTTTTTCCTAAACAACACGTTGTAACTCGAAAAGCTTTGGTGTTTCGTGTATGTCTCCGCGTGTAGCCTCAAAAGAGAACACACAGGAGAGTTTTCTCTCAACAGAATATGTAAGAATACCACGTTATAAGGAAATACAGTGTTGCAGAGTAAAGACAAATACGTACATATTGGAAACCCTTAAATGTTACGAGATGAAATAAAGCATCGGACAAAATGAGCTCGTATCTCCTAAACAACACGTTGTAACTCGAAAAGATTTGGTGTGGCGTGTACGTCTAAACGTGTAGCCTCAAAAGAGAACCCATAGGAGAATTTTCTTTCGTCAAAATTTTCAGAAAACCACGTTTTAAGGAAATCCCGCATCGTGCGAAATTATCCTGTTTTTCTTAAACAACACGTTGTAACTCGAAAAGTTTTTGTGTTGCGTGTATGTCTCAGCGTGTAGCCTCAAAAGAGAACACACAGGAGAGTTTTCTCTCGAAAGAATATGTAAGAATACCACGTTATAAGGAAATACAGTGTAGCAGAGTAAAGACAAATAGGTACGTATTGGAAATCCTTAAACTTTACAAGATGAAATAAAGCATCTTACAAAATTAGCTCGTATCTCCTAAACAACACGTTTTAACTCGAAAAGATTTGGTGTGGCGTGTACGTCTAAACCTGTAGCCTCAAAAGAGAACCCATAGGAGAATTTCCTTTCGTCAAAATTTGTCAGAAACCACGTTATAAGGTAATCCTGCATCGTGGGAAATTATCTTGTTTTTCCTAAACAACACGTGGTAACTCGAAAATCTTTCGTGTTGCGTGTATGTCTAAGCGTGTAGCCTCAAAGAGAACACACAGGAGAGGTTTCTCTCGAAAGAATATGTAAGAATACCATGTTATAAGGAAGTACAGTGTTGCAGAATAAAGACAAATACGTGCGTATTGGAAACACTTTATGAGAAGAAATAACGCATCATACAAAAGTAGCTTGTATCTCCTAAAAAACACGTTGTAACTCGAAAAGATTTGGTGTGGCGTGTACGTCTAAACGTGTAGCCTAAAATAGAGAACCCACAGGAGAATTTTCTTTGGTCAAATTTGTCAGAAAATCACGTATTAAGGAAATCCTGCATGGTGCGAAATTATCTTGTTTTTCCTAAACAACACGTTGTAACTCGAAAAGCTTTGGTGTTGCGTGTATTTCTCAGCGTGTAGCCTCAAAAGATAACACACAGGAGAGTTTTCTCTCAAAAGAATATGTAAGAATACCACGTTATAAGGAAATACAGTGTTGCAGAGTAAAGACAAATACGTACGTATTGGAAACCCTTAAACTTTATGGGATGAAATAAAGCATCGTACAAAATGAGCTCGTATCTCCTAAACAACATGTTGTAACTCGAAAAGATTTGGTGTGGCATGTACGTCTAAACGTGTAGCCTCAAAAGGGAACCCACAGGAGAATTTTCTTTCATCAAAATTTGTCAGAAACCACCTTTTAAGGAAATATCGTATCGTGCGAAATTATCTTGTTTTTCCTAAACAACACGTTTTAACTTGAAAAGCTTTGGTGTTGCGTGTATGTCTAAGCGTGTAGCCTCAAAAGAGAACACACAGGAGAGTTTTCTCTCGAAAGAATACGTAAGAATACCACTTTAAAGGAAGTACAGTGTTGCTGAGTAAAGACAAAAACGTACATATTGGAAACCCTTAAACTTTACGAGTTGAAATAAAGCATCGTACAAAATTAGCTTGTGACTCATAAACAACACGTTGTTACTCGAGAGGATTTAGTGTGGCCTGTACGTCTAAACGAGTAGCCTCAAAAGAGAACCCACAGGACAATTTTCTTTCGTCAAAATTTGTCAGAAAACCACGTTTTAAGAAAATCCCGCATCGTGAGAAATTATCTTGTTCTTCCTAAACAACACGTTTTAACTCAAAAAGCTTAGGTGTTGCGTGTATATCTAAGCGTATAGCCTCAAAGGAGAATGCACAGGAGAGTTTTCTCTCGAAAGAATATGTAAGAATATCACGTTATACAGAAATACAGGGTTGCAAAGTAAAGACAAATACATATGTATTGGAAACACTTTATGAGAGAAATAACGCATCATACAAAAATAGTTTGTATGTCCTAAACAACACGTTGTAACTTGAAAACATTTGGTGTTCCATGTATGTCTAAACGCGTAGCCTCAAAAGAGAACCCCCAGTAGAATTTTCTTTCGTCAAAATTTTTCAGAAAACCACGTTTTAAGGACATCCTGCATCGTGCGAAATTATCTTGTTTTACATAAAGAACACATTGTAACTCGAAAAGCTTTGGTGTTGCATGTATGTCTAAGCGTGTAGCCTCAAAAGAGAATGCACAGGAGAGGTTTCTCTTGAAAGAATATGTAAGAATACCACGTTATAAGGAAATACAGTGCTGCAGAGTAAAGACAAATACGTAAGTAAGGGAAACACTTTACGAGAAGAAATAATGCATGGTAAAAAATTAGCTTGTATCTCCTAAACAACACGATATAACTCAAAAAGATTTGGTGTGGCGTGTATGTCTAAACGTTTAGCCTCAAAGGAGAACCCACAGGAGAATTTTCTTTCGTCAAAATTTGTCAGAAAACCACGTTTTAAGGAAATCCCGCATCGTGCTAAATTATCTTGTTTTTCCTAAACAACACGTTGTAACTCGAAAAGCTTTGGTGTTGCGTGTATGTCTAAGCGTGTAGCCTCAAAAGAGAATGCAAAGGAGAGTTTTCTCTCGAAAGAATATGTAAGGATACCACATTATAAGGAAATACAGTGTTGCAGAGTAAAGACTAATACATATGTATTGGAAACACTTTATGAGAGAAATAACGCATCTTGCAAAATTAGCTTGTATGTCCTAAACAACACGTTGTAACTCGAAAAGATTTGGTGTGGCATGTACGTCTAAACGTGTAGCCTCAAAAGAGTACCCACAGGAGAGTTTTATTTCTTCAAAATTTGTCAGAAAAACACGTTTTAAGGAAATCCCGCATCGTGCGAAATTATGTTGTTTTTCCTAAATAACACGTTGTAACTCGAAAAGCTTTGGTGTTGCGTGTATATCTAAGCACGTAGCCTCAAAGGAGAATGCACAGGAGAGTTTTCTCTCGAAAGAATATGCAAGAATACCACGTTATAAGGAAATACAGTGTTGCAGAGTAAAGGCAAATATGTACGTAATGGAAACACTTAAACTTTATGAGAAGAAATAACGCTTCGTAAAAAAATTAGCTTGTATCTCCTAAGCAACACGTTGTAACTCGAAAAGATTTGATGTGGTGTGTACGTCTAAATGTGTAGCCTCAAAAGAGAACCCACAGGAGTATTTTCTTTCGTCAAAATTTGTCAGAAAACCACGTTTTAAGGAAATCCCGCATCGTGCTAAATTATCTTGTTTTTCCTAAACAACACATTGTAACTCGAAAAGCTTTGGTGTTGCGTGTATGTCAAAGCATGTAGCCTCAAAAGAGAACGCACAGGAGAGTTTTCTCTCGAAAGAATATGTAAGAATACCACGTAATAAGGAAATACAGTGTTGCAGAGTAAAGACAAATACGTACTTATTGGAAACACTTAAACTTTACGAGAAGAAATAAGGCATCGTACAAAATTAGTATGTATCTCCTAAACATCACGTTATAACTCGAAAAGATTTGGTGTGGTGTGTACGTCTAAACGTGTAGCCTCAAACGAGAACCCACAGGAGAATTTTCGTTCATCAAAATTTGTCAGAAAACCACGTTTTAAGGAAATCCTGCATCGTGCGAAATTATCTTGTTTTTCCTAAGCAACACGTTGTAACGCGAAAACCTTTGGTGTTGCGTGTATGTCTAAGCGTGTAGCCTCAAAAGAGAATGCAAAGGAGAGTTTTTTTCTCGAAAGAATATATAAGAATACCACGTTATTAGGAAATACAGTGTTGCAGAGTAAAGACAAATATTTACGTATTGGAAAAACTTTACGAGAAGAAATAACGCATCTTACAAAATTAGCTTGTATCTCCTAAACAACACGTTGTAACTTAAAAAGATTTGGTGTGGCGTGTACGTCTAATCGTGTAGCCTCAAAAGAGAAACCATAGGAGAATTTTCTTTGGTCAAAATTTGTCAGAAAACCACGTATGAAGGAAATACCGCATCATGCGAAATTATCTTGTTTTTCCTAAACAAAACTTTTTAACTCGAAAAGCTTTGGTGTTGCGTGTATGTCTAAGCGTGTAGCCCCAAAAGAGAACGCACAGGAGAGTTTTCTCTCGAAAGAATATGTAAGAATACCACGTTGTAAGGAAATACAGTGCTGCAGAGTAAAGGAAAATCCATATGTATTGGAAACGCAACATCAAAGCTTTTCGAGTTACAACGTGTTGTTTAGGAAAAACAAGATAATTTCGCACGATGAGTGATTTCCTTAAAACATGGTTTTCTCAGAAATATTAACGAAAAAAAATTCTCCTGTGGGTTATCTTTTGAGGCTACACGTTTAGACGTGCACGCCACACCAAATCTTTTCGAGTTACAAACTGTTGTTTAGGAGATACAAGCTAATTTTTTACGATGCTTTATTTCTTCTTGTAAGGTGTTTCCAATAGGTATGTATTTGCCTTTAGTCTGCAACACTGTATTTCGTTATAACGTGGTATTCTTACATATTCTTTCGAGAGAAAACTCTCCTGTGCATCCTCTTTTGAGGCTACACGCTTAGACATACACGCAATACCAAAGATTTTCGCGTTACAACGTGTTGTTTAGGAAAAACAAGATAATTTCGCACGAAGAGGGATTTCCTTAATACGTGATTTTCTGACAAATTTTGACCAAAGAAAATTCTCCTATGGGTTCTCATTTGAGACTACACGTTTAGACGTACAGGCCACACCAAATCTTTTTAAGTTACAACGTGTTGTTTAGGAGATACAAGCTAATTTTTTTACGATGCATTATTTCTTCTCGTAAAGTTTAAGTTTTTCCAATAAGTATGTATTTGCCTCTACTCTGCAACACTGTATTTCCTTATAACGTGGTATTCTTACATATTATTTCGAGAGAAAACTCTCCTGTGCGTTCTCAGATTTCCTTAAACCGTTGTGTTCTGACAAATTTTGAAGAAAGAAAATTCTCCTGTGGCTTCTCTGATGATGCTACACGTTTAGATGTGCACGCCACACCAAATCCTTTCGAGTTACCACGTGTTGTTTAGGAGATACAGGCTAATTTTGTACGATGTGTTATTTCTTCTCATAAATTGTTTCCAATACGTACGTATTTGTCTTTCTCTGCAACACTGTATTTCCTTATAACGTGGTGTTCTTACATATTCTTTCGAGGGAAAACTCTCCTGAGCGTTCTCTTTTGAGGCTACATGTTTAGACATACAAGCAACACCAAAGCTTTTCGAGTTACAACGTGTTGTTTAGGAAAAACTAGATAATTTCGCACGATGCGAGATTTCCATACACGTGGTTTTCTGAAATATTTGACAATAGAAAGTTCTCCTGTGGGTTCTCTTTTGAGGCTACATGTTTAGACGTACACGCCACACCAAATCTGTTCGAGTTACAACGTGTTGTTTAGGAGATACAAGCTAATATTTTACAATGTGTTAATTCTTCTCATAAAGTGTTTCCAATACGTACGTATTTGTCTTTACTCTGCAACATTGTATTTCCTTATAACGTGGTATTCTTACATATTCTTTCGATAGAAAACTGTCCTGTGCGTTCCCTTTTGTGGCTACACACGTAGACATACAGGCAACACCAAAGCTATTCAAGTTACAACATGTAGTTTAGGAAAAAGAAGATGATTTCGCAGGACGCGGGATTTCCTTAAAACGTGGTTTTCTGAAAAATTTTGACGAAAGAAAATTCTCCTGTGGGTTCTCTTTTGTGGCTACACATTTAGACGTACACGCCACACCAAAACCTTTCGAGTTACAATGTGCTTTTTAGGAAATACAAGCTAATTTTGTACGATGCATTATTTCTTCTCTTAAAGTGTTTCAAATACGTATGTATCTATCTTTAATCTGCAACACTGTATTTCCTTATAACGTGGTATTCTTACATATTCGTTCGAGAGAAAACTCTCCTGTGCGTTCTCTTTTAAGGCTACACGCTTAGACATACACGCAGCACCAAAGCTTTTCGAGTTATAACGTGTTGTTTAGGAAAAACAAGATAATTTCGCACGATGCGGGATTTCCTTAAAACGTGTTTTTCTGACAAATTTTGACGAAAGAAAATTCTCCTGTGGATTCTCTTTTGAGGCTACACGTTTAGACTTATATGCCACACCAAATCTTTTCGAGTTACAACATGTTGTTTAGGAGATACAAGCTAATTTTGTAAGATGCATTATTTCTTCTCGTAAAGTGTTTCCAATACATATGTATTTGTCTTTACTCTGCAACACTGTATTTCCTTATAACGTGGTATTCTTATATATTCTTTCGAGAGAAAACTCTCCTGTGCGTTCTCTTTTGAGGCCACACGTTTAGACATACACGCAACACCAAAGCTTTTGGAGTTACAACGTGTTGTTTAGGAAAAACAAGATAATTTCGCACAATGCGGGATTTCCTTAAAACGTGGTTTTCTGACAAATTTGACGAAAGAAAATTCTCCTGTGGGTTCTCTGTTGAGGCTACACGTTTCAACTTATACGCCACACCAAATCCTTCGAGTTACAACGTGTTGTTTAGGAAATACAAGCTAATTTTGTACGATGTATTATTCCTTCTCGTAAAGTGTTTCCAATAAGTAAGTATCTGTCTTTACTCTGCAATACTGTATTTCCTTATAACGTGGTATTCTTACATATTCTTTCGAGAGAATACTCTACTGTGCATTCCCTTTTGAGGCTACACGCTTAGACATACACGCAACACCAAAGCTTTTCGAGTTACAACGTGTTGTTTAGGAAAACAAGATGATTTCGCATGATGCAGGACTTCCTTAAAACGTGGTTTTCTGAAAAAATTTTGACGAGAGAAAATTCTCCAGTGGGTTCTCTTTTGAGGCTACACGTTTAGATGTAAACACCACAGCAAATCTTTTCGAGTTACAACGTGTTGTTTAGGAGATACAAGCTAATTTTGTACCATGTGTTATTTCTTCTCGTTAAGTGTTTCCAATATGTAAGAATTTGTCTTTACTCTGCAACACCGTATTTCCTTATAACGTGGTATTCTTACATATTCTTTCGGGAGAAAACTCTCCTGTGCGTTCTCTTTTGAGGCTACATGCTTAGACATACATGTAACACCAAACCTTTTCGAGTTACAACGTGTTGTTTACGAAAAACAAGATAATTTCGCACAATGCGGGATTTCCTAAAAACGTGATTTCTGAAAAATTTTGACGAAAGAAAATTCTCCTGTGGGTTCTCTTTTGAGGCTACGCATTTAGATGTAAACAGCATACCAAACAGTTTCAAGTTACAACGTGTTGTTTAGGAGATACAATCTAACTTTGAACGATGCGTTATTTCATCTCTAAAAGTGTTTCCAATAAGTACCTATTTGTCTTTAGTCTGCAACACTGTATTTCCTTCGAACGTGGTATTCTTACATCTTATTTCAAGAGAAAACACTCCTGTGCATTCGCTTTTGAGGATACAGGCTTAGACATACACGCAACAGCAAAGCTTTTCATGTTACAACGTGTTGTTTAGGAAAAACAAGATAATTTCGCACGATGCGGGATTACCATAAAACGTGGTTTTCTGACATATTTTGACGAAAGAAAATTCTCCTGTGGGTTCTCTTTTGAGGCTACACATTTAGACGTACATGCCACACCAACTCTTTTCGAGTTACAACGTGTTGTTTAGGAGATACAAGCTAATTTTGTATGATGCGTTATTTCTTCTCATAAAGTGTTTCCAATACGTACGTATTTGTCTTTATTCTGCAACACTGTATTTCCTTATAACGTGGTATTCTTACATATTCTTTTGAGAGAAAACTCTCCTGTGCATTCTCTTTTGAGGCTACACGCTTAGATATACAAGTAACACCAAAGCTTTTCGAGTTACAACATGTTGTTTAGGAAAAACAAGATAATTTCGCACAATGCGGGATTTCCTAAAAACGTGATTTCTGAAAAATTTTGAAAGAAGAAAAATCTCCTCTGGGTTCTCTTTTGAGGCTACAGGTTTAGTCGTACACCCCACACCAAATCGTTTCGAGTGACAACGTGTTGTTAAGGAGATACAAGCTAATTTTGAACGATGCGTTATTTCATCTCTAAAAGTGTTTCCAGTACGTACGTTTTGTCTTTAGTCTACAACACTGTATTTCCTTACAACGTGGTAGTCTTACATCTTCTTTTGAGAGAAAATTCTCCTGTGGGTTCTCTTTTGAGGCTACACGAGTTACAACGTGTTGTTTAGGAGAGACAAGCTAATTTTTTATAATGCGTTAATTTTTCTCATAAAGTGTTTCCAAGCTAATTTTGAACGATGCATTATTTCTTCGTGTAGCCTCAAAAGAGAACCCTAAACAACACGTTGTAACTCGAAAAGCTTTGGTGTTGCGTGTATGTCTAAACGTGTGGCCTCAAAAGAGAAGGCACAGGAGAGTTTCTCTCGAAAGAATATGTACGAATACCACGTTATAAGGAAATACAGTGTTGCAGAGTAAAGACAAATACATACGTATTGGAAACACTTTACGAGAAGAAATAACGCATCATACAAAATTAGCTTGTATCTCCTAAACAACATGTTGTAACTCGAAAATATTTGGTGTGGCGTGTACGTGTAAACATGTAGCCTCAAAAGAGAACCCACAGGATAATTTTCGTTCGTCAATATTTGTCAGAAAACCACGTTTCAAGGAAGTCCCACATCGTGCGAAATTATCTTGTTTTTCCTAAACAACATGTCGTAACTCGAAAAGCTTTGGTGTTGCGTGTATGTCTAAGCGTGTAGGCTCAAAATAGAAGGCACAGGAGAGTTTTCTCTCGAAAGAATATGTAAGAATACCACGTTATAAGGAAATACAGTGTTGCAGTGTAAATACAAATACTTATGTATAGGAAACACTTTACGAGAAGAAATAAAGCATCGTACAAAATTAGCTTTTATCTCCTAAACAACACGTTGTAACTCGAAATATTTTGTGTGTCGTGTACGTCTAAACGTGTAGCCTCAAAAGAGAAGGCACAGCAGAGTTTTCTCTCGAAAGAATATGTAAGAATACCACGTTTTAAGGAAATACAGAGTTGCAGAGTAAAGACAAATTTGTACGTATTGGCAACACCTTACGAGAAAAAATAAGGCATCGTACAAAATTAATCTGTATCTCCTAAACAACACGTTGTAACTGAAAAGGATTTGGTGTGGCGTGTACGTCTAAACGTGTAGCCTCAAAAGAGAACCAACAGGAGAATTTTCTTTGGTCAAAATTTTTCAGAAAACCACGTTTTAAGGAAATCCCGCATCTTGCGAAATTATCTTGTTTTTCCTAAACAACACGTTGTAACTCGAAAAGCTTTGGTGTTGCCTGTATGTCTAAGCGTGTAGCCTCAAGAGAGAAGGCACAGGAGAGTTTTTTCTCGAAAGAATATGTAAGAATACCACGTTTTAAGGAAATACAGTGTTGCAGAGTAAAGACAAATACATTCGTATTGGCAACACTTTACGAGAAGAAATAACGCATCGTACAAAATTAGTCTGTATCTACTAAACAACACGTTGTAACTCGAAAAGATTTGGTGTGGCGTGTATGTCTAAATGTGTAGCCTCAAAAGAGAACCCACAGCAGAATTTTCTTACATCAAAATTGGTCAGAAAACCACGTTTTAAGGAAATCCCGCATCTTGCGAAATTATCTTGTTTTTCCTAAACAACACGTTGTAACTCCAAAAGCTTTGGTGTTGCGTGTATGTCTAAGCGTGTAGCCTCAAAAGAGAAGGCACAGGAGAGTTTTCTCTCGAAAGAATATGTAAGAATACCACGTTATAAGGAAATACAGTGTAGCAGAGTAAAGACAAATACGTACGTATTGGAAACACTTTAGGAGAAGAAGTAATGCTTCGTGCAAAATTAGCTTGTATCTCCTAAACAACACGTTTAACTCGAAAAGATTTGGTGTCACCTGTATGTCTAAACGTGTAGCCTCGAAAGAGAACCCACAGGAGAACTTTCTTTCATCAAATTTTGCCAGAAAACCACATTTTAAAGAAATCCCACATCGTGCGAAATTATCTTGTTTTTCCTAAACAACATGTCGTAACTCGAAAAGCTTTGGTGTTGCGTGTATGTGTAAGCGTGTAGCCTCAAAAGAGAAGGCACAGGAGAATTTTCTCTCGAAAGAATATGTAAAAATACCACGTTATAAGGAAAGACAGTGTTGCAGAGTAAAGACAAATACTTATGTATAGGAAACACTTTACGAGAAGAAATAACGCATCGTACAAAATTAGCTTTTATCTCCTAAACAACACGTTGTAACTCGAAATATTTTGTGTGGCGTGTACATCTAAACGTGTAGCCTCAAAAGAGAAGGCACAGGAGAGTTTTCTCTCGAAAGAATATGTAAGAATACCACGTTTTAAGGAAATACAGAGTTGCAGAGTAAATATAAATATGTACGTATTGGCAACACCTTACGAGAAAAAATAAGGCATCGTACAAAATTAGTCTGTATCTCCTAAACAACATGTTGTAACTGAAAAAGATTTGGTGTGGCGTGTACGTCTAAACATGTAGCCTCAAAAGAGAACCCACAGGCGAATTTTCTTTCGTCAAAATTTTTCAGAAAACCACGTTTTAAGGAAATCCCGTATCTTGCGAAATTATCTTGTTTTTCCTAAACAACACGTTGTAACTCGAAAAGCTTTGGTGTTGCGTGTATGTCTAAGCGTGTAGCCTCAAAAGAGAAGGCACAGGAGAGTTTTTTCTCGAAAGAATATGTAAGAATACCACGTTTTAAGGAAATATCGTGTTGCAGAATAAAGACAAATACATATGTATTGGCAACACTTTACGAGAAGAAATGACGCATCGTACAAAATTAGTCTGTATCTCTGAAACAAAACGTTGTAACTCGAAAAGATTTGGTGTGGCGTGTACGTCTAAACGTGTAGCCTCAAAAGAGAACCCACAGGAGAATTTTCTTAGGTCAAAATTTGTCAGAAAACCACGTTTTATGGAAATCCCGCATCTTGCGAAATTATCTTGTTTTTCCTAAACAACACGTTATAACTCGAAAAGCTTTGGTGTTGCGTGTACGTCTAAGCGTGTAGCCTCAAAAGGGAATGCACAGGAGAGTTTTCTCTCGAAAGAATATGTAAGAATACCACGTTATAAGGAAATACAGTGTTGCTGAGTAAAGACAATTACGTAGGTATTGGAAATACTTTACGAGAAGAAATAACTCTTTGTGCAAAATTAGCTTGTATCCCCTAAACAACACGTTGTAACTCGAAATGATTTGGTGTGGCGTGTACATCTAAACGTGAGGCCTCAAAAGAGAACCCACGGGATAATTTTCTCTTGTCAAAATTTGTCAGAAAACCACGTTTTATGGAAATCCCTCATCGTGCGAAATTATCTAGTTTTTCATAAACAACACGTTATAACTCGAAAAGCTTTGGTGTTGTGTGTATGTCTAAGCCTATAGCCTCAAAAGAGAATGCACAGGAGAGTTTTCTCTCGAAAGAATATGTTAAAATACCACGTTATAAGGAAATACAGAGTTGCAGAGTAAAGACAAATACGTATGTATTGGAAACACTTTACGAGAAGAAATAACGCATTGTACAAAATTAGCTTGTATCTCCTAAACAACACGTTGTAACTCGAAAGGATTTGGTGTGGCCTGTACGTCTAAATGTGTAGCCTCAAAAGAGAACCCACAGGATAATTTTCTTTCGGTAAATTTTTCAGAAAAAAACATTTTATGGAAATCCCGCATCGTGCGAAATTATCTTGTTTTTCCTAAACAACATATTGTAACTCGAAAATCTTTGGTTTGCGTGTATGTCTAAGGGTGTAGCCTCAAAAGAGAAGGCACAGGAGAGTTTTCTCTCGAAAGAATATGTAAGAATACCACGTTATAAGGAAATACAGTGTTGAAGAGTAAAGACAAATACGTACATATTGGAAACACTTTACGAGAAGAAATAACGCATCGTACAAAATTAGCTTGTATCTCCTAATCAACACGTTGTAACTCGAACTGATTTGGTGTGCTGTTTACATCTAAACGTGTAGCCTCCAAAGAGAACCCACAGGAGAATTTTGTTTCGTCAAAATTTGTCAGAAAACCACGTTTTAAGGAAATACCGCATCGTGCGAAATTACCTTGTTTTTCCTAAACAACACGTTGTATCTCGAAAAGCTTTGGTGTTGTGTGTAGGTCTAAGCGTGTAGCCTCAAAAGAGAACGCAGAGGAGAGTTTTCTCTCGAAAGAATATGTAAGAATACCACGTTATAAGTAAATACAGTGTTGCAGAGTAAAGATAAATAGGTACGTATTGTAAATACTTTATGAGAAGAATTAATGCATGGTACAAAATTAGCTTGTATCTCCTAAACAACTCCTTGTAACTCGAAAGGATTTGGTGTGGCTCGTACGTATACATGTGTAACCTCAAAAGAGAACCCACAGGAGAACTTTCTTTCGTCAAAATTTGTCCAAAAACCACGTTTTAGGGAAATCTCTCATCGTGCAAAATTATCTTGTTTTTCCTAAACAACACGTTGTAACTCAAAAAGCTTTGGTGTTGCGTGTATGTCTGAGCTTGTAGCCTCTAAAGAGAACGCACAGGAGAGTTTTCTCTCGAAAGAACATGTAAGAATACAACGTTATAAGGAAATACAGTGTTGCAGAGTAAAGACAAATACGTACGTATTGGAAACACTTTATGAGAAGAAATAACGCATCGTAAAAAATTAGCTTGTATCTCCTAAACAACACGTGGTAACTCGAAAGGATTTGGTGTGGCGTGTACATCTAAACGTGTAGCCTCAAAAGAGAACCCACAGGAGAATTTTCTTTCGTCAAAATTTGTCAGAAAACCACGTTTTATGGAAATCTCGCATCGTGCAAAATTATCTTGTTTTTCTAAAACAACACGTTGTAACTCGAAAAGCTTTGGTGTTGCGTGTATGTCTAAGCGTGTAGCCTCTAAAGAGAACACACAGGAGAGTTTTCTCTCAAAAGAACATGTAAGAATACAACGGTATAAGGAAATACAGTGTTGCAGAGTAAAGACAAATACTTACTTATTGGTAACACTTTACGAGATGAAATAACACATCATACAAAATTAGCTTGTATCTCCTAAACAACACGTGGTAACTCAAAAGGATTTGGTGTGGCATGTACCTCTAAACATGTAGCCTCAAAAGAGAACCCACAGGACAATTTTCTTTCATCAAAATTTGTCAGAAAACCACGTTTTAAGAAAATACCGCATCGTGCGAAATCATCTTGTTTTTCATAAACAACACGTTATACCTCGAAAAGCTTTGGTGTTGCCTTTATGTCTAAGTGTGTAGCCTCAAAAGGGAAGGCACAGTATAGTTTTCTCTCGAAAGAATGTGTAAGAATACCACGTTATAAGGAAATACAGTGTTGAAGAGTAAAGACAAATACGTACATATTGGAAACACTTTATGAGAAGAATTAACGCATCATACAAAATTAGCTTGTATCTCCTAAACAATACGTTGTATCTCGGAAAGATTTGGTGTGGCGTGTACGTCTAAACATGTAGCCTCAAAAGAGAACCCACAGCAGAATTTTCTTTCGTCAAAATTTGTCAGAAAACCACGTTTTAAGGAAATCCCGCATCGTGGGAAATCATCTTCTTTTTCCTAAACAACATGTTGTAACTCGAAAAGCTTTGGTGTTGCGTGTATGTGTAAGCGTGGAGCCTCAAAAGAGAAGGCACAGGAGAGTTTTCTCTCGAAAGAATATGTAAGAATACCACGTTTTTAGGAAATACAATTTTGCAGAGTAAAGACAAATAAGTACATATTGGAAACACTTTAGGTGAAGAAATAACGCATCATACAAAATTAGCTTGTATCTCCTAAACAACACGTTGTAAATCGAAAAGATTTGGTGTGACGTGTATGTCTAAACGTGTACCCTCAAAAGAGAACCGACAGGAGAATTTTCTTTCATCAAAATTTGTCAGAAACCACGTTTTAAGGAAATCTCGCATCGTGCGAAATTATCTTGTTTTTCCTTAAAAACACGTTGTAACTCGAAAAGCTTTGGTGTTGCGTGTATGTCTAAGCTTGTAGCCTCACAAGAGAACGCACAGGAGAGTTTTTTCTCGAAAGAATATGGAAGAATACCACGTTATAAGGAAATACAGTGTTGCAGAGTAAAGACAAATAAGTACGTATTGGAAACACTTACTGAGAAGAAATAACGCATAGTACAAAATTTGCTTCTATCTCCTAAACAACACGTTGTAACTTGAAAAGATTTGGTGTGGCTTGTACGTATGCACGTGTAACCTCAAAAGAGAACCCACAGGAGAACTTTCTTTCGTCAAAATTGTCAGAAAACCACGTTTTAAGGAAATCCCGCATCGTGCAAAATTATCTTGTTTTTCCTAAACAACAAGTTGTAACTCAAAAAGCTTTGGTGTTGCGTGTATGTCTAAGCGTGTAGCCTCTAAAGAGAACACACAGGAGAGTTTTCTCTCGAAAGAACATGTAAGAATACAACGTTATAAGGAAATACAGTGTTGCAGAGTACAGGCAAATAAATACGTATTGGAAACACTTTACCAGAAGAAATAACGCATCATATAAATTAGATTGTATCTCCTAAACAACATGTGGTAACTCAAAAGGATTTGGTGTGGCGTGTACGTCTAAACGTGTAGCCTTAAAAGAGAACCAACAGGAGATTTTTCTTTCATCAAAATTTGTTAGAAACCACGTTTTAAGGAAATCCCGCATCGTGCGAAATTACCTTCTTTTTCCTAAACAACACGTTGTAACTTGAAAAGCTTTGGTGTTGCGTGTATGTCTAAGCGTGTAAGCGCAAAAGAGAATGCACAGGAGAGTTTTCTCTCGAAATAATATGTAAGAATACCACGTTATAAGGAAATACAGTGTTGCAGAGTAAAGACAACTACGTACGTATTGGAAACTCTTTATGAGAAGAAATAACCCATTGTACAAAAATAGCTTGTATCTCCTAAACAACATATTGTAACTCGAAAAGATTTTGTGTGGCTCGTACTTCTACATGTGAGACTCAAAAGAGAACCCACAGGAAAACGTTCTTTCTCAAGATATTTCAGAAAACCACGTTTTAAGGAAATCTCGCATTGTGCGAAATTATCTTGTTTTTCCTAAACAACACGTTGTAACTCGAAAAGCTTTGGCGTCGTGTGTTTGTCTAAGCGTGTAGCCTCAAAGGAGAACACACAGGAGAGTTTTCCCTCGAAAGAATATGTAAGAATTCCATGTTATAAGGAAATACAGTGTTGCAGAGTAAAGACAAATAAGTACTTATTGGAAACACTTTACGAGAAGAAATAACGCATCTTAAAAAATTTGCTTGTATCTCCTAAACAACACGTTCTAACTTGAAAAGATTTGGTGTGGCTCGTACGTCTACAGGTGTAGCCTCAAAAGAGAACCCACAGAAGAACTTTCTTTCGTCAAATTTGTCAGAAAACAACGTTTTAAGGAAATCCCACATCGTGCAAAATTATCTTGTTTTTCCTAAACAACACGTTGTAACTCAAAAAGCTTTGGTGTTGCGTGTATGTCTAAGCATGTAGCCTCTAAAGAGAACGCACAGGAGAGTTTTCTCTCGAAAGAACATGTAAGAATAAAACATTATAAAGAAATACAGTGTTGCAGAGTAAAGACAAATATGTACGTATTGGAAAGACTTTACGAGAAGAAATAACGCATCGTACAAAATTAGCTTGTATCTCCTAAACAACACGTGGTAACTCGAAAGGATTTGGTGTGGTGTGTACTTCTAAACGTGTATCCTCAAAAGAGAACCCACAGGAGAATTTTCTTTCTTCAAAATTTGTCAGAAAACCACGTTTTAATGAAATCCTGCATCGTGCGAAATTATCTTGTTTTTCCTAAACAACACGTTGTAACTCGAAAAGCTTTGGAGTTGCCTGTATGTCTAAGTGTGTAGCCTCAAAAGGGAATGCACAGGATAGTTTTCTCTCGAAATAATATGTAAGAATATCACGTTATAAGGAAATAGAATGTTGCAGAGTAAAGACAAATATGTACGTATTGGAAACACTTTAGGAGAATAATTAACACATTGTACAAAATTAGCTTGTATCTCCTAAACAACATGTTGTAACTTGAAAAGATTTGGTGTGGCATGTACGCCTAAACGTGTAACCTCAAAAGAGAGCCCACAGGAGAATTTTCTTTTGTCAAAATTTGTCAGAAAACCACGTTTTAAGTAAATCGCGCATCGTGAGAAATCATTTTCTTTTTCCTAAACAACATGTTGTAACTCGAAAAGCTTTGGTGTTGCGTGTATGTGTAAGCGTGGAGCCTCAAAAGAGAAGGCACAGGAGAGTTTTCTCTCGAAAGAATATGTAAGAATACCATGTTATAAGGAAATACAATTTTGCAGAGTAAAGACAAATAAGTACATATTGGAAACACTTTATGAGAAGAAATAACGCATCGAACAAAATTAGCTGTCTTTACTCTGCAACACTGTATTTCCTTATAACGTGGTATTCTTACATATTCTTTGGAGAGAAAACTCTCCGGTGCCTTCTCTTTTGAGTCTACACACTTAGACATACACGCAACACGAAAGCTTTTCGAGTTACAACGTGTTGTTTAGGAAAAACAAGATAATTTCGCACGATGCGGGATTTCCTTAAAACGTGATTTTCTGAAAAATTTTGACAAAAGAAAATTCTCCTTTGGGTTCTCTTTTGATGCTACACGTTAAGACGTACACGCCACAACAATTCTTTTCGAGTTACAACGTGTAGTTTTGGAGATACAAGCTAATTTTGTACGATGCGTTATTTCTTCTAGTAACGTGTTTCCAATAAGTACGTATTTGTCTTTACTCTGCAAAACTGTATTTCGTTATAACATGGTATTCTTACATATTCTTTCGAGAGAAAACTCTCCTCTGCCTTCTCTTTTGAGGCTACACATTTAGACATACACGCAACATGAAAGCTTTTCGACTTACAACGTGTTGTTTAGGAAAAAGAAGATAATTTCGCACGATGCGGGATTTCCTTAAAACGTGATTTTCTGAAAAATTTTGACGAAAGAAAATTCTCCTTTCGGTTCTCTTTTGAGGCTACACGTTTAGACGTTCACGCCACACCAATTCTTTTCGAGTTACAACGTGTAGTTTTGGAGATACAAGCTAATATTGTATGATGCATTATTTCTTCTCGTAAAGTGTTTCCAATACGTACATATATGTCTTTACTCTGCAAAATAGTATTTCCTTATAACGTGGTATTCTTACATATTCTTTCGAGAGAAATCTCTCCTGTACCTTCTGTTTTGAGGCTACACACTTAGACATACACGCAACATGAAAGCTTTTCGAGTTACAACGTGTTGTTTAGGAAAAACAAGATAATTTCGCATGATGCGGATTTCCTTAAAACGTGAGTTTCTGAAAAATTTTGACGAAAGAAAATTCTCCTTTGGGTTCTCTTAAAATTCTCCTTTGGGTTCTCTTTTGAGGCTACACGTTTAGACGTACACGCCACACCAAATCTTTTCGAATTACAACGTGTTGTTTAGGACATACAAGCTAATTTTGCAAGATGCATTATTTCTCTCATAAAGTGCTTCCAATATGTACGTATTTGTCTTTACTCTGCCACACTGTATTTCCTTATAACGTGGTATTCTTACATATTCTTTTGAGAGAAAACTCTCCTGTGCGTTCTCTTTGGGGCTACACGCTTAGACATACACGCAACACCAAAGCTTTTTGAGTTAAAACGTGTTGTTTAGGAAGAACAAGATAATTTCTCACGATGCGGGATTTCCTTAAATCGTGGTTTTCTTAAAAATTTTGACGAAAGAAAATTGTCCTGTCGGTTCTCTTTTGAGGCTACAAGTTTAGACGTACATGCCACACCAAATCTTTTCGAGTTACAACGTGTTGTTTAGGAGATACAAGCTAATTTTGTACGATGCTTTATTTCATCTCTTAAAGTTCATGGGTTTCCAATACATACATATTTGTCTTTACTCTGCAACACTGTATTTCCTTATAACGTGGTATTCTTACATATTCTTTCGAGAGAAAACTCTCCTGTGTGTCCTCTTTTGAGGCTACATGCTTAGACATACACGCAACACCAAAGCTTTTCGCGTTACAACGTGTTGTTTAGGAAAAACAAGATAATTTCGCACGATGAGGGATTTCCTCAATACGTGGTTTTCTGACAAATTTTGACCAAAGAAAATTCTCCTATGGGTTCTCTTTTGAGACCATACGTTTAGACATACAGGCCACACCAAATCTTTTTAAGTTACAACGTGTTGTTTAGGAGATACAAGCTAATTTTGTACGATGCGTTATTTCTTCTTGTAAAGTTTTTCCAATAAGTAAGTATTTGTCTTTACTCTGCAACACTGTATTTCCTTATAACGTGGTATTCTTACATATTTTTTCGAGAGAAAACTCTTCTGTGCGTTCTCATTTGAGGCTACAGGCTTAGACATACACGCAACAGCAAAGCTTTTCGAGTTACAACGTGTTGTTTAGGAAGAACAAGATAATTTCTCACGATGCGGGATTTCCTTAAAACGTGGTTTTTTGACAAATGTTGACGTAAGAAAATTCTCCTGTGGGACCTCTTTTGAGGCTACACGTTCAGACGTACACACCACACTAAACCTTTTGAGTTACCACGTGTTGTTTCGGAGATACAAGCTAATTTTGTACCATGCGTTATTTCTTCTCATAATGTGTTTCCAATACGTACGTATTTGTCATTACTCTGCAGCTATATATTTCCTTATAACATGGTATTCTTACATATTCTTTCGAGAGAAAACTCTCCTGTGCATTCTCTTTTGAGGCTACACGCTCAGACATACATGCAACACCAAAGCTTTTCTAGTTACAACGTGTTGTTTAGGAAAAACAAGATAATTTCGCACGATACGGGATTTCCTTAAAACGTGGTTTCTGACAAATTTTGACTAAAGAAAATTCTCCTGTGGGTTCTCTTTTGAAGGCTACACGTTTAGACGTACACGCCACACGAAATCTTTTCGAGTTACAACGTGTTGTTTAGGATATACAAGCTAATTTTGTACTATGTGTTATTTCTTCTCGTAAAGTTTAAGTGTTTCCAATAAGTATGTATTTGTCTTTACTCTGCAACACTGTATTTCCTTATAACGTGGTATTCCTACATATTCTTTCGGGAGAAAACTCTCCTGTGCATTCTCTTTTGAGGCTACACGCTTAGACATACACGCAACACCAAAGCTTTTCAAGTTACAACATGTTGTTTAGGAAAAACAAGATAATTTCGCACGATGCAGTATTTCCTTAAAACGTGGTTTTCTGACAAATTTTGACGAAAGAAATCTCTCCTGTGGGTTCTCTTTTGAGGCTACACGTTTAGACATACACGCCACACCAAATCTTTTCGAGTTACAGTGTGTTGTTTAGGAGATACAAGCTAATTTTGCATGATGCGTTATTTCTTCTCCTAAAGTTTTTCCAATAAGTACATATTTGTCAATACTCTGCAACACTGTATTTCCTTATAACGTGGTATTCTTACATATTCTTTTGAGAGAAAACTATCCCGTGCGTTCTCTTTGGAGGCTACACGCTTAGACATACACGCAACACCAAAGCTTTTCGAGTTACAACGTGTTGATTAGGAAAAACAAGATAATTTCGCACGATGCGGGATTTCCTTAAAATGTGGTTTTCTGACAAATTTTGACGTAAGAAAATTCTCCTGTGGGTTCTCTTTTGAGGCTACCCATTTAGACGTACACGCCACACCAAATCTTTTTGAGTTACCACGTGTTGTTTCGGAGATACAAGCTAATTTTGTACCATGCGTTATTTCTTCTCATAATGTGTTTCCAATACTTTCGTATTTGTCTTTACTCTGCAGCAATATATTTCCTTATAACATGGTATTCTTACATATTCTTTCGAGAGAAAACTCTCCTGTGCATTCTCTTTTGAGGCTACACACTTAGACATACACGCAACACCAAAGCTTTTCTAGATACAACGTGTTGTTTAGGAAAAACAAGATAATTTCTCACGATGCGGGATTTCCTTAAAACGTGGTTTTCTGACAAATTTTGACAAAAGAAAACTCTCCTGTGGGTTCTCTTTTGAGGCTACACGTTTAGACGTAGACACCACACCAAATCTTTTCGAGTTACAACGTGTTGTTTAGGACATACAAGCTAATTTTGCAAGATGCGTTATTTCTCTCATAAAGCGCTTCCAATATGTACATATTTGTCTTTACTCTGCCACACTGTATTTCCTTATAACGTGGTATTCTTAAATATTCTTTTGAGAGAAAACTCTCCTGTGCGTTCTCTTTTGGGGCTACATGCTTAGACATACACCCAACACCAAATCTTTTCGAGTTACAACGTGTTGTTTAGGACATACAAGCTAATTTTGCAAGATGCCTTATTTCTCTCATAAAGCGCTTCCAATATGTACATATTTGTCTTTACTCTGCCACACTGTATTTCCTTATAACGTGGTATTCTTACATATTCTTTTGAGAGAAAACTCTCCTGTGCGTTCTCTTTTGGGGCTACATGCTTAGACATACACCCAACACCAAAGCTTTTCGAGTTAAAACGTGTTGTTTAGGAAGAACAAGATAATTTCTCACGATGCGGTATTTCCTTAAAACGTGGTTTTCTGAAAAATTTTGACAAAAGAAAATTGTCCGGTGGGTTCTCTTTTGAGGCTACACGTTTAGACGTACAGGCCACACCAAATCTTTTCGAGTTACAATGTGTTGTTTAGGAGATACAAGCTAATTTTGTACGTTGCTTTATTTCATCTCGTAAAGTTTGTGGGTTTCCAATACATACGTATCTTTCTTTACTCAGCAATACTGTATTTTCTTACAACGTGGTATTCTTACATATTCTTTCGAGAGAAAACTCTCCTGTGCGTTCTCTTTGGAGGCTACACGCTTAGACATACACGCAACACCAAAGCTTTTCGACTTACAACGTGTTGTTTCGGAAAAACAAGATAATTTCGCACGATGCTGGATTTCCTTAAAACGTGGTTTTCTGAAAAATTTTGATGAAAGAAAATTCTCCTGTGGGTTTTCATTTGAGGCTACACGTTTAGACGTACATGCCACACCAAATCTTTTCGAGTTACAACGTGTTGTTTAGGAGAAAAAAGCTAATTTTTTACGATGCTTTATATCTTCTTGTAAAGTTTAAGAGTTTCCAAAAGGTACGTATTTATCTTTAATTTGCCACAATGTATTTCCTTATAACGTGGTATTCTTACATACTCGTTCGAGAGAAATCTCTCCTGTGTGTTCTCTTTTGAGGCTACATGCTTAGACATACACGCAACAGCAAATATTTTCGAGTAACAATGTGTTGTTTAGGAAAACTAGATAGTTTCGCACGATGCAGGATTTCCTTAATAAGTGGTTTTCTGACAAATTTTGACGAAAGAAAATTCTCCTGTGGGTTCTCTTTTGAGGCTACACGTTTAGACATACACGCCACACCAAATCTTTTCTAGTTACAACGTGTTGTTTAGGAGATACAAGCTAATTTTGTACGATGCGTTATTTGTTCTCGTAAAGTTTTTCCAATACCTATGTATTTGCCTTTAGTCTGCAACACTGTATTTCCTTATAACGTGGTATTCTTACATATTCTTTCGAGAGAAAACTCTCCTGTGCATCCTCTTTTGGGGCTACACGCTTAGACATACACGCAACACCAAAGCTTTTCGAGTTACAACGTGTTTGTTAGGAAAAACTAGATAATTTCACACGATGAGGGATTTCCTTAATACGTGGTTTTCTGACAATTATTGACCAAAGAAAATTATCCTATGGGTTCTCTTTTGAGACTACACGTTTAGACGTACAGGCCACACTAAATCTTTTTAAGTTACAACGTGTTGTTTAGGAGACACAAGCTAATTTTGTACGATGCGTTATTTCTTCTCGTAAAGTTTTTCCAATAAGTATGTATTTGTCTTTACTCTGCAACACTGTATTTCCTTATAAGGTGGTATTCTTATATATTCTTTCGAGAGAAAACTCTCCTCTGCATACTCTTTTGGGGCTACATGCTTAGACATACGCCCAACACCAAAGCTTTTCAAGTTAAAAGGTGTTGTTTAGGAAGAACAAGATAATTTCTCACGATGCGGGATTTCCTTAAAACGTGGTTTTCTGACAAATTTTGACGAAAGAATATTGTCCTGTGGGCTCTCTTTTGAGGCTACATGTTTAGACATACAGGCCACACCAAATCTTTTTGAGTTACAAAGTGTTGTTTAGGAGATACAAGCTAATTTTGTACGATGCTTTATTTCATCTCGTAAAGTTTGTGGGTTTCCAATACATACGTATCTTTCTTTACTCTGCAACACTGTATTTCCTTAAAACGTGGTATTCTTACATATTCTTTCGAGAGAAAACTCTCCTGTGCGTTCTCTTTGGAGGCTACACGCTTAGACATACACGCAACACCAAAGCTTTTCGACTTACAACGTGTTGTTTCGGAAAAACAAGATAATTTCGCACGATGCTGGATTTCCTTAAAACGTGGTTTTCTGAAAAATTTTGATGAAAGAAAATTCTCCTGTGGGTTTTCATTTGAGGCTACACGTTTAGACGTACAGGCCACACCAAATCTTTTCGAGTTACAACGTGTTGTTTAGGAGATAAAAGCTAATTTTTTACGATGCTTTATATCTTCTTGTAAAGTTTAAGAGTTTCCAAAAGGTACGTATTTATCTTTAATTTGCCACAATGTATTTCCTTATAACGTGGTATTCTTACATACTCGTTCGAGAGAAATCTCTCCTGTGTGTTCTCTTTTGAGGCTACATGCTTAGACATACACGCAACAGCAAATATTTTCGAGTAACAATGTGTTGTTTAGGAAAACTAGATAGTTTCGCACGATGCAGGATTTCCTTAATAAGTGGTTTTCTGACAAATTTTGACGAAAGAAAATTCTCCTGTGGGTTCTCTTTTGAGGCTACACGTTTAGACGTACACGCCACACCAAATCTTTTCTAGTTACAACGTGTTGTTTAGGAGATACAAGCTAATTTTGTACGATGCGTTATTTGTTCTCGTAAAGTTTTTCCAATACCTATGTATTTGCCTTTAGTCTGCAACACTGTATTTCCTTATAACGTGGTATTCTTACATATTCTTTCGAGAGAAAACTCTCCTGTGCATCCTCTTTTGAGGCTACACGCTTAGACATACACGCAACACCAAAGCTTTTCGAGTTACAACGTGTTTGTTAGGAAAAACTAGATAATTTCACACGATGAGGGATTTCCTTAATACGTGGTTTTCTGACAAATATTGACCAAAGAAAATTATCCTATGGGTTCTCTTTTGAGACTACACGTTTAGACATACAGGCCACACCAAATCTTTTTAAGTTACAACGTGTTGTTTAGGAGACACAAGCTAAATTTTTACGATGCGTTATTTCTTCTCGTAAAGTTTTTCCAATAAGTATGTATTTGTCTTTACTCTGCAACACTGTATTTCCTTATAAGGTAGTATTCTTATATATTCTTTCGAGAGAAAACTCTCCTCTGCATACTCTTTTGGGGCTACATGCTTAGACGTACGCCCAACACCAAAGCTTTTCAAGTTAAAACGTGTTGTTTAGGAAGAACAAGATAATTTCTCACGATGCGGGATTTCCTTAAAACGTGGTTTTCTGACAAATTTTGACGAAAGAAAATTGTCCTGTGGGCTCTCTTTTGAGGCTACACGTTTAGACGTACAGGCCACACCAAATCTTTTTGAGTTACAAAGTGTTGTTTAGGAGATACAAGCTAATTTTGTACGATGCTTTATTTCATCTCGTAAAGTTTGTGGGTTTCCAATACATACGTATCTTTCTTTACTCTGCAACACTGTATTTCCTTACAACGTGGTATTCTTACATATTCTTTCGAGAGAAAACTATCCCGTGCGTTCTCTTTGGAGGCTACACGCTTAGACATACACGCAACACCAAAGCTTTTCGACTTACAATGTGTTGCTTAGGAAAAACAAGATAATTTCGCACGATGCTGGATTTCCTTAAAACGTGGTTTTCTGAAAAAATTTTGACGAAAAAAAATTCTCCTGTGGGTTTTCATTTGAGGCTACACGTTTAGACGTACATGCCACACCAAATCTTTTCGAGTTACAACGTGTTGTTTAGGAGATAAAAGCTAATTTTTTACGATGCTTTATATCTTCTTGTAAAGTTTAAGAGTTTCCAAAAGGTACGTATTTATCTTTAATTTGCCACAATGTATTTCCTTATATCATGGTATTCTTACATACTCGTTCGAGAGAAATCTCTCCTGTGCGTTCTCTTTTGAGGCTACATGCTTAGACATACACACAACAGCAAATATTTTCGAGTAACAATGTGTTGTTTAGGAAAACTAGATAGTTTCGCACGATGCAGGATTTCCTTAATAAGTGGTTTTCTGACAAATTTTGACGAAAGAAAATTCTCCTTTGGGTTCTCTTTTGAGGCTACACGTTTAGACGTACACGCCACACCAAATCTTTTCGAGTTACAACGTGTTGTTTAGGAGATACAAGCTAATTTTGTACGATGCGTTATTTGTTCTCGTAAAGTGTTTCCAATATGTATGTATTTGCCTTTAGTCTGCAACACTGTATTTCCTTATAACGTGGTATTCTTACATATTCTTTCGAGAGAAAACTCTCCTGTGCATCCTCTTTTGAGGCTACACGCTTAGACATACACGCAACTCCAAAGCTTTTCAAGTTACAACGTGTTGTTTAGGGAAAACAAGATAATTTCGCACGATGAGGGATTTCCTTAATACGTGGTTTTCTGACAAATATTGACCAAAGAAAATTATCCTATGGGTTCTCTTTTGAGACTACACGTTTAGACGTACTTGCCACACCAAATCTTTTTAAGTTACAACGTGTTGTTTAGGAGACTCAAGTTAATTTTGTACGATGTGTTATTTCTTCTCGTAAAGTTTTTCCAATAAGTATGTAATTGTCTTTACTCTGCAACACTGTATTTCCTTATAAGGTGGTATTCTTACATATTCTTTCGAGAGAAAACTCTCCTCTGCATTCTCTTTTGGGGCTACATGCTTAGACATACACCCAACACCAAAGTTTTTCAAGTTAAAACGTGTTGTTTAGGAAGAACAAGATAATTTCTCACGATGCGGGATTTCCTTAAAACGTGGTTTTCTGACAAATTTTGACGAAAGAAAATTGTCCTGTGGGTTCTCTTTTGAGGCTACACGTTTAGAAGTACAGGCCACACCAAATCTTTTCGATTTACAACGTGTTGTTTAGGAGATACAAGCTAATTTTGTACGATGCGTTATTTCTTCTCGTAAAGTGTTTCCAATAGGTACGTATTTGCCTTTAGTCTGCAACACTGTATTTCCTTATAACGTGGTATTCTTACATATTCTTTCGAGAGAAAACTCTCCTGTGTGTTCCCCTTTGAGGCTACACGCTTAGACATACAGGCAACACCAAAGCTTTTCGAGTTACAACGTGTTGTTTAGGAAAAACCAGATAATTTCGTGCGCTGTGGGATTTCCTTAATAAGTGGTTTTCTGACAAATTTTGACCAAGGAAAATTCTCCTATGGGTTCTCTTTTGAGGCTACACGTTTAGATGTACAGGCCACACCTAATCTTTTTAAGTTACAACGTGTTGTTTAGGAGATACAAGCTAATTTTGTACGATAGGTTATTTCTTCTCGTAAAGATTTTCCAATAAGTAAGAATATGTCTTTACTCTGCAACATTGTATTTCCTTATAACGTGGTATTCTTACATATTCTTTCGAGAGAAAACTCTCCTGTGCCTTCTCTTTTGAGGCTACACGCTTAGACATACACACAACACCAAAGCTTTTCGAGTTACGACATTTTGTTTAGGAAAAACAAGATAATTTCGCACGATGAGGGATTTCCTTATAACGTGGTTTTTGGACAAATTTTGACGAAAGAAAATTCTCCTGTGGGTTCTCTTTTGAGGCTACATGTTTAAACGTACACGCCACACCAAATCCTTTCGAGTTACAACGTGTTGTTTAGGAGATACAAGCTAATTTTTTTATGATGCGTTATTTCTTCTCGTAAAGTTTAAGTGTTTCCAATACGTATGTATTTGCCTTTACTCTGCAACACTGTATTTCCTTATAACGTGGTATTCTTACATATTCTTTCGACAGTAAACTCTCCTGTGCGTTCTCTTTGGAGAATACACGCTTCGACATACACGCAACACCAAAGCTTTTCGAGTTACAACGTGTTGTTTAGGAAAAACAACATAATTTCGCATGATGCGGGATTTCCTTAAAACCTGGTTTTCTGACAAATTTTGATGAAAGAAAATTCTCCTCTGGGTTCTCTTTTGAGGGTACACGTTTAGACATACACGCCACACCAAATCATTTCGAGTTATAACGTGTTGTTTAGGAGATACAAGCTAATTTTGTACTATGTGTTATTTCTTCTCATAAAGTTTAAGTGTTTCCAATAAGTATGTATTTGTCTTTACTCTGCAACACTGTATTTCCTTATAACGTGGTATTCCTACATATTCTTTTGGGAGAAAACTCTCCTGTCCATTCTCTTTTGAGGCTACACGCTTAGAAATACACGAAACACTAAAGCTTTTCGAGTTACAACATGTTGTTTAGGAAAAACAAGATAATTTCGCACTATGCGGTATTTCCTTAAAACGTGATATTCTGACAAATTTTATCGAAGGAAAACTCTCCTGTGGGTTCTCTTTTCTTCTCGTATAGTGCTTCCAATACATACGTATTTGTCTTTACTCTGCCACACTGTATTTCCTTATAACGTGGTATTCTTACATATTCTTTCCAGAGAAAACTCTCCTGTGTGTTCTCTTTTGGGGCTACACACTTAGACATACACCCAACACCAAAGCTTTTCGAGTTAAAACGTGTTGTTTAGGAAGAACAAGATAATTTCTCACGATGAGGGATTTTCTTAAAACGTGGTTTTCTGACGAATTTTGACGAAAGAAAATTGTCCTGTGGGTTCTCTTTTGAGGCTACACGTTTAGACGTACACGCCACACCAAATCTTTTCGAGTTACCACGTGTTTTTTAGGAGATACAAGCTAATTTTGTACGATGCTTTATTTCATCTCGTAAAGTTTATGGGTTTCCAATACATACGTATTTGTCTTTACTCTGCAACACTGTATTTCCTTATAACGTGGTATTCTTACAAATTCTATTGAGAAAAAACTCTCCTGTGCGTTCTCTTTTGAGGCTACATGCTTAGACATACACGCAACACCAAAGCCTTTCGAGTTACAACGTGTTGTATAGGAAAAACAAGATAATTTCGCACGATACAGGATTTCCGTAAACCGTGGTTTTCTGAAAAATTTTGACGAAAAAAATTCTCCTGTGGGTTCTCTTTTGAGGCTACACGTTTAGACGTACACGCCACACCACATCTTTTCGAGTTACAACGTGTTGTTTAGGAGATACAAGCTAATTTTGTAGGATGCTTTATTGAATCTCGTAAAGTTTATGGGTTTCCAATACATATGTATTTGTCTTTACTTTGCAACACTGTATTTCCTTTTAACGTGGTATTCTTACAAATTCTATCGAGATACAACTCTCCTGTGTGTTCTCTTTTGAGGCTACATGCTTAGACATACACGCAACACCAAAGCTTTTCGAGTTACAACATGTTGTTTAGGAAAAACAAGATAATTTCGCACGATGCGGGATTTCCTTAAAACGTGGTTTTCTGAAAAATTTTGACGAAAGAAAATTCTCCTGTGGGTTCTCTTTTGAGGCTACACGTTTAGACGTACAGGCCACACCAAATCGTTTTAAGTTACAACGTGTTGTTTAGGAGATACAAGCTAATTTTGTACGATGCGTTATTTCTTCTCGTAAAGTTTTTCCAATACGTAAGTATTTGTCTTTACAACACTGTGTTTCCTAATAACGTGGTATTCTTACATATTCTTTCGAGAAAAAAACTCTCCTTTGCATTCCTTTTGAGGCTACACGCTTAGACATACACGCAACAACAAAGCTTTTCGAGTTACAACGTGTTGTTTCGGAAAAACAAGATAATTTCGCACGATGCGGGATTTCCATAAAACGTGGTTTTCTGACAAATTTTGACTAAAGAAAATTCTCCTGTGGGTTCTCTTTTGAGTTTACACGTTTAGATGTACACGCCACACCAAATATTTTTGAGTTACAATGTGTTGTTTAGGAGATATAAGCTAATTTTTTTACGGTGCGTTATTTCTTCTCCTAATGTTTAAGTGTTTCCAATATGTTTGTATTTGCCTTTACTCTGCAACACTGTATTTCCTTATAACGTGTTATTCTTACATATTTTTTCGAGAGAAAACTCTCCTGTGCGTTCTCTTTGGAGGCTACACGCTTAGACATACACGCAACACCAAAGCTTTTCGAGTTACAACGTGTTGTTTAGGAAAAACAAGATAATTTCGCATGATGCGGGATTTCCTTAAAACTTGGTTTTCTGACAAATTTTGACGAAAGAAAATTCTCCTGTGGGTTCTCTTTTGAGGGTACATGTTTAGACGTACAAGCCACACCAAATCCTTTCGAGTTATATCGTGTTGTTTAGGAGATACAAGCTTATTTTGTACTATGTATTATTTCTACTCGTAAAGTTTAAGTGTTTCCAATAAGTATGTATTTGTCTTTACTCTGCAACACTGTATTTCCTTATAATGTGGTATTCCTACATAATCTTTTGGGAGAAAACTCTCCTGTGCGTTCTCTTTTGAGGCTACACGCTTAGATATACCCGCAACACCAAACCTTTTCGAGTTACATGTTGTTTAGGAAAAACAAGATAATTTCGCACGATGCAGGATTTCTTTAAAACGTGGGTTTTGACAAATTTTGATGAGAGAAAACCCTCCTGTTGGTTCTCTTTTGAGGCTACACGTTTAGACGTACACGCCACACCAAATCTTTTCGAGTTACAGCGTGTTGTTTAGGAGATACAAACTAATTTTGTATGATGCCTTATTTCTTCTCGTAAAGTTTAAGTGTTTCCAATAAGTACGTATTTGTCTTTACTCTGCAACACTGTATTTCCTTATGACGTGGTATTCTTACATATTCTTTCGAGAGAAAACTCTCCTGTGCATTCTCTTTTGAGGCTACACGCTTAGACATACACGCAACACCAAAGCTTTTCGAGTTACAATGTGTTGTTTAGGAAAAACAAGATAATTTCGCACGATGCGGGATTTCCTTAAAACGTGGTTTTCTGACAAATTTTGATGAAAGAAAATACTCCTGTGGGTTCTCTTTTGAGGCTACACGTTTAGACGTACACGCCACACCAAATCCTTTCGAGTTAAAACGTGTTGGTTAGGACATACAAGCTAATTTTTTAAGATGCGTTATTTCTTCTCGTAAAGTTTAAATGTGTCCAATACGTACGTAATTGCCTTTACTCTGCAACACTGTATTTCCTTATAACGTGGTAATCTTGCATATTCTTTCGAGAGAAAAACTCTCCTGTGCGTTCTCTTTAGAGGCTACATGCTGAGACATACACGCAACACCAAAGCATTTCGAATTACAACCTGTTGTTTAGGAAAAACAAGATAATTTCACACGATGCGGGATTTCCTTAAAACGTGGTTTTCTGAAAAATTTTGACGAAAGAAAATTCTCCTGTGGGTTCTCTTTTGAGGCTACATGTTTAGTTGTAAACGCCACACCAAATCTTTTCGAGTTACAACGTTTTGTTTAGGAGATACAAGCTAATTTTGTACGATGCGTTATTACCTCTCGTAAAGTATTTCCAATACGTACTTATTTGTCTTTACTCTGCAGCAATGTATTTCCATATAACGTGGTATTCTTACATATTCTTTCGAGAGAAAACTCTCCTGTGCATTCTCTTTTGAGGCTACACGCTTAGACATACACGCAACACCAAAGCTTTTCGAGTTACAACGTGTTGTTTAGGAAAAACAAGATAATTTCGCACGATACAGGATTTCCTTAAAACGTGGTTTTCTGACAAATATTGATGAAAGAAAATTGTCCTGTGGTTCTCCTTTGAGGCTACACGTTAGACGTACACACCACACCAAATCTTTTCGAGTTATAACGTGTTGGTTAGGAGATACAAACTAATTTTGTATGATGCCTTATTTCTTCTCGTAAAGTTTAAGTGTTTCCAATAAGTATGTATTTGTCTTTACTCTGCAACACTGCATTTACTTATAACGTGGTATTCTTACATATTCTTTCGAGAGAAAACTCTCCTGTGCGTTCTCTTTTGAGGCTACACGATTAAACATACACGCAACACCAAAGCTTTTCGAATTACAATTTGTTTTTTAGGAAAAACAAGATAATTTAGCACGATGCGGGATTTCCTTAAAACGTGGTTTTCTGACAAATTTTGACGAAAGAAAATTCTCCTGTGGGTTCTCTTTTGAGGGTACACGTTTAGACGTATAAGCCACACCAAATCCTTTCGAGTTATATCGTGTTGTTTAGGAGATACAAGCTTATTTTGTACTATGTGTTATTTCTACTCATAAAGTTTAAGTGTTTCCAATAAGTATGTATTTGTCTTTACTCTGCAACACTGTATTTCCTTATAATGTGGTATTACTATATAATCTTTTGGGAGAAAACTCTCCTGTGCGTTCTCTTTTGAGGCTACACGCTTAGATATACCCGCAACACCAAACCTTTTCGTGTTACAACATGTTGTTTAGGAAAAACAAGATAATTTCGCACAATGCGGGATTTCTTTAAAACGTGGGTTTTGACAAATTTTGACGAAAGAAAACTCTCCTGTGGGTTCTCTTTTGAGGCTACACGTTTAGACGTACACGCCACACCAAATCTTTTCGAGTTACAGCGTGTTGTTTAGGAGATACAAACTAATTTTGTACAATGCCTTATTTCTTCTCGTAAAGTTTAAGTGTTTCCAATAAGTACGTATTTGTCTTTACTCTGCAACACTGTATTTCCATATAACGTGGTATTCTTACATATTCTTTCGAGAGAAAACTCTCCTGTGCATTCTCTTTTGAGGCTACACGCGTAGACATACATGCAACACCAAAACTTTTCGAGTTACAATGTGTTGTTTAGGAAAAACAAAATAATTTCGCACGATGCGGGATTTCCTTAAAACGTGGTTTTCTGACAAATTTTGACGAAAGAAAATACTCCTGTGGGTTCTCTTTTGAGGCTACACGTTTAGACGTACACGCCACACCAAATCCTTTCAAGTTAAAACGTGTTGGTTAGGACATACAAGCTAATATTTTAAGATGCGTTATTTCTTCTCGTAAAGTTTAAATGTGTCCAATATGTACGTAATTGCCTTTACTCTGCAACACTGTATTTCCTTATAACGTGGTAATCTTGCATATTCTTTCGAGAGAAAAACTCTCCTGTGCGTTCTCTTTAGAGGCTACATGCTTAGACATACACTCAACACCAAAGCATTTCGAATTACAACCTGTTGTTTAGGAAAAACAAGATAATTTCACACGATGCGGGATTTCCTTAAAACGTGGTTTTCTGAAAAATTTTGACGAAAGAAAATTCTCCTGTGGGTTCTCTTTTGAGGCTACATGTTTAGTTGTAAACGCCACACCAAATCTTTTCGAGTTACAACGTTTTGTTTAGGAGATACAAGCTAATTTTGTACGATGCGTTATTACCTCTCGTAAAGTATTTCCAATACGTACTTATTTGTCTTTACTCTGCAGCAATGTATTTCCATATAACGTGGTATTCTTACATATTCTTTCGAGAGAAAACTCTCCTGTGCATTCTCTTTTGAGGCTACACGCTTAGACATACACGCAACACCAAAGCTTTTCGAGTTACAACGTGTTGTTTAGGAAAAACAAGATAATTTCGCACGATACAGGATTTCCTTAAAACGTGGTTTTCTGACAAATATTGATGAAAGAAAATTGTCCTGTGGTTCTCCATTGAGGCTACACGTTAGACGTACACACCACACCAAATCTTTTCGAGTTATAACGTGTTGGTTAGGAGATACAAACTAATTTTGTATGATGCCTTATTTCTTCTCGTAAAGTTTAAGTGTTTCCAATAAGTATGTATTTGTCTTTACTCTGCAACACTGCATTTACTTATAACGTGGTATTCTTACATATTCTTTCGAGAGAAAACTCTCCTGTGCGTTCTCTTTTGAGGCTACACGATTAAACATACACGCAACACCAAAGCTTTTCGAATTACAATTTGTTGTTTAGGAAAAACAAGATAATTTCGCATGATGCGGGATTTCCTTAAAACGTGGTTTTCTGACAAATTTTGACGAAAGAAAATTCTCCTGTGGGTTCTCTTTTGAGGGTACACGTTTAGACGTATAAGCCACACCAAATCCTTTCGAGTTATATCGTGTTGTTTAGGAGATACAAGCTTATTTTGTACTATGTGTTATTTCTACTCATAAAGTTTAAGTGTTTCCAATAAGTATGTATTTGTCTTTACTCTGCAACACTGTATTTCCTTATAATGTGGTATTACTATATAATCTTTTGGGAGAAAACTCTCCTGTGCGTTCTCTTTTGAGGCTACACGCTTAGATATACCCGCAACACCAAACCTTTTCGTGTTACAACATGTTGTTTAGGAAAAACAAGATAATTTCGCACAATGCGGGATTTCTTTAAAACGTGGGTTTTGACAAATTTTGACGAAAGAAAACTCTCCTGTGGGTTCTCTTTTGAGGCTACACGTTTAGACGTACACGCCACACCAAATCTTTTCGAGTTACAGCGTGTTGTTTAGGAGATACAAACTAATTTTGTACGATGCCTTATTTCTTCTCGTAAAGTTTAAGTGTTTCCAATAAGTACGTATTTGTCTTTACTCTGCAACACTGTATTTCCATATAACGTGGTATTCTTACATATTCTTTCGAGAGAAAACTCTCCTGTGCATTCTCTTTTGAGGCTACACGCGTAGACATACATGCAACACCAAAACTTTTCGAGTTACAATGTGTTGTTTAGGAAAAACAAAATAATTTCGCACGATGCGGGATTTCCTTAAAACGTGGTTTTCTGACAAATTTTGACGAAAGAAAATACTCCTGTGGGTTCTCTTTTGAGGCTACACGTTTAGACGTACACGCCACACCAAATCCTTTCAAGTTAAAACGTGTTGGTTAGGACATACAAGCTAATTTTTTAAGATGCGTTATTTCTTCTCGTAAAGTTTAAATGTGTCCAATACGTACGTAATTGCCTTTACTCTGCAACACTGTATTTCCTTATAACGTGGTAATCTTGCATATTCTTTCGAGAGAAAAACTCTCCTGTGCGTTCTCTTTAGAGGCTACATGCTTAGACATACACTCAACACCAAAGCATTTCGAATTACAACCTGTTGTTTAGGAAAAACAAGATAATTTCACACGATGCGGGATTTCCTTAAAACGTGGTTTTCTGAAAAATTTTGACGAAAGAAAATACTCCTGTGGGTTCTCTTTTGAGGCTACATGTTTAGTTGTAAACGCCACACCAAATCTTTTCGAGTTACAACGTTTTGTTTAGGAGATACAAGCTAATTTTGTACGATGCGTTATTACCTCTCGTAAAGTGTTTCCAATACGTACTTATTTGTCTTTACTCTGCAACAATGTATTTCCATATAACGTGGTATTCTTACATATTCTTTCGAGAGAAAACTCTCCTGTGCATTCTCTTTTGAGGCTACACGCTTAGACATACACGCAACACCAAAGCTTTTCGAGTTACAACGTGTTGTTTAGGAAAAACAAGATAATTTCGCACGATGCAGGATTTCCTTAAAACGTGGTTTTCTGACAAATATTGACGAAAGAAAATTGTCCTGTGGTTCTCCTTTGAGGCTACACGTTAGACGTACACACCACACCAAATCTTTTCGAGTTATAACGTGTTGTTTAGGAGATACAAACTAATTTTGTATGATGCCTTATTTCTTCTCGTAAAGTTTAAGTGTTTCCAATAAGTATGTATTTGTCTTTACTCTGCAACACTGTATTTACTTATAACGTGGTATTCTTACATATTCTTTCGAGAGAAAACTCTCCTGTGCGTTCTCTTTTGAGGCTACACGATTAAACATACACGCAACACCAAAGCTTTTCGAATTACAATTTGTTGTTTAGGAAACACAAGATAATTTCGCACGATGCGGGATTTCCTTAAAACGTGGTTTTCTGACAAATTTTGACGAATGAAAATACTCCTGTGGGTTCTCTTTTGAGGCTACACGTTTAGATGTACACACCACACCAAATCTTTTCGAGTTACAACGTGTTCTTTAGGTGATACAAGCTAATTTTGTACGATGCGTTATTTCTTCTCATAAAGTTTAAATTATTCCAATACATACGTATTTGCCTTTACTCTGCAACACTGTATTTCCTTATAACGTGGTATTTTTGCATATTCTTTCGAGAGAAAATCTCCTCTGCGTTCTCTTTCGAGGCTACATGCTTAGACATACACGCAACACCAAAGCTTTTCGAATTACAACCTGTTGTTTAGGAAAAACAAGATAATTTCGCACGATGCGGATTTCCTTAAAACGTGGTTTTCTGAAAAATTTTGACGAAAGAAAATTCTCCTGTGGGTTCTCTTTTGAGGCTACATGTTTAGTTGTAAACGCCACACCAAATCTTTTCGAGTTACAACGTGTTGTTTAGGAGACACAAGCTAATTTTGTACGATGCATTATTACTTCTTGTAAAGTGTTTCCAATACTTATGTGTTTGTCTTTACTCTGCAACACTGTATTTCCTTATAACGTGGTATTCTTACATATTCTTTCGAGAGAAAACTCTCCTGTGCGTTCTCTTTTGAGGCTACACGCTTAGACATACACGCAACACCAAAGCTTTTCGAATTACAACGTGTTGTTTAGGAAGAACAAGATAATTTCTCACGATGCGGGATTTCCTTAAAACGTGGTTTTCTGACAAATTTTGACGAAAAAAAATTGTCCTGTGGTTCTCTTTTGAGGCTACACGTTTAGACGTACACGCCACACCAAATCTTTTCGAGTTACAACGTGTTGTTTAGGAGATACAAGCTAATTTTGTATGATGCTTTATTTCATCTCGCTAATTTTAAGGGTTTCCAATACGTAAGTATTTGTCTTTATTCTGCAACATTGTACTTCCTTATAACGTGGTATTCTTACATATTCTTTTGAGAGAAAACTCTTCTGTGTGTTCTCTTTTGAGGCTACATGCTTAGACATACACGCAACACCAAAGCTTTTCTAGTTACAACGTGTTGTTTATGAGATACAAGCTAATTTTGTATGATGCGTTACTTCTTCTACTAAAGTGTGTCCAATACATATGTATTTTTGTTGACTCTACAACACTGTATTTCCTTATAACGTGGTATTCTTACCTATTCTTTTGAAAGAAAACTCTCCTGTGCCTTCTCTATTGAGGCTCCACGCTTAGACATACACGCAACACTAAAGCTTTTCGAGTTACAACATGTTGTTTAGGAAAAAGAAGATGATTTCGCACGATGCGGGATTTCCTTAATACGTGGTTTTCTGAAAAATTTTAACGAAAGAAAATTCTCCTGTGGGTTCTCTTTTGAGGCTACACGTTTAGACGTACACGCCACATCAAATCTTTTCGAGTTACAATGTGTTGTTTAGGAGATACAAGCTAATTTTGTTCGATGCGTTAATTCTTCTCATTAAGTGATTCCAATAGGTACGTATTTGTCTTTACTCTGCAATACTGTATTTCATTATAATGTGGTATTCTTAGGTATTCTTACTAGAGAAAACTATCCTGGGCATTCCCTTTTGAGGCTACACACTTAGACATACAGGCAACACCAAAGCGTTTCGAGTTACAACGTGTTGTTTACGAAAAAGAAGATAATATTGCACCTTGCGGGATTTCCTTAAATCGTGGTTTTCTGACAAATTTTGACGAAAGAAAATTCTCCTGTGGGTTCTCTTTTGAGGCTACACGTTTAGACGTACACACCACACCAAATCCTTTCGAGATACCACGTGTTGTTTAGGAGATACAAGATAATTTTGTAAGATGCATTATTTCTTCTCGTAAAGTGTTTCCAATACATACGTATTTGTCTTTACACTGCAAAACTGTATTTTCTTATAACGTTGTATTCTTACATGTTCTTTCGAGAGAAAACTCTCCTGTGCGTTCTCTTTAGAGGTTACACTCTTAGACATACACGCAACACCAAAGCTTTTCGAGTTACAACGTGTTGTTTAGGAAAAACAAGATAATATTGCACGATGCGGGATTTCCTTAAAACGTGGTTTTCTGACAAATTTTGACGAAAGAAAGTTCTCCTGTGGGTTCTCTTTTGAGGCTACACGTGTAGACGTACGAGCCTCACCAAATCTTTTCGAGTTCCAACGTGTTGTTTAGGAGATACAAGCTAATTTTGTACGACACGTTATTTCTTCTCTTAAAGTGTTTCCAATACGTATGTATTTGTCTTTACTCTGCAACACTGTATTTCCTTATAACGTAGTATTCTTACATATTCTTTCGAGAGAAAACTCTCCTGGGTGTTCTCTTTTGAGGCTACATGCTTACACATACACGCAACAGCAAAGGTTTTCGAGTTACAATGTGTTGTTTAGGAAAAATAAGATAATTTCGCACGATGCGAGATTTCCTTAAAACGTGGTTTCTGACAAATTTGGATGAAAGAAAATTCTCCTGTCGGTTCTCTTTTGAGGCTACACGTTTAGACATACACCTCACACCAAATCTTTTCGAGTTACAACGTGTTGTTTAGGAGATACAAGCTAATTTTGTACGATGCGTTATTTCATCCCGTAAAATATTTCCAATTTGTACTTATTTGCCTTTACTCTGCAAAATTTTATTTCCTTACAATGTGGTAATCTTACATATTCTTTCGAGAGAAAACTCTTCTGTGCCTTCTCTTTTCAGGCTCCACACTTAGACATACACGCAACACCAAAGCTTTTCGAGTTACAACATGTTGTTTAGGAAAAGGTGATTTCGCACGATGCGGGATTTCCTTAAAACGTGGTTTTCTGAAAAATTTTGACGAAAGAAAATTTTCCTGTGGGTTCTCTTTTGAGGCTACACGTTTAGACGTACACGCTACAGCAAATCTTTTCGAGTAACAATGTGTTGTTTAGGAGATTCAAGCTAATTTTGTACTATGCGTTAATTCTTCTCGTAAAGTTTTTCCAATATGTAAGTATTTGTCTTTACTCTGCAACACTGTATTTCCTTATAACGTGGTATTCTTACATATTCTTTCGAGAGAAAACTATCCTGTGCGTTCCCTTTTGAGGCTACACACTTAGATATACAGGCAACACCAAAGCTTTTCGAGGTACAACGTGTTGTTTATGAAAAACAAGATAATTTCGCACGATGCGGGATTTCCTTAAAACATGGTTTTCTGACAAATTTTGAAGAAAGAAAATTCTCCTGTGGGTTCTCTTTTGAGGCTGCACGTGTAGACGTACGAGCCTCACCAAATCTTTTCGAGTTCCAACGTGTTGTTTAGGAGATACAAGCTAATTTTGTACGACACGTTATTTCTTCTCTTAAAGTGTTTCCAATACGTACGTATTTGTCTTTACTCTGCAACACTGTATTTCCTTATAACGTAGTATTCTTACATATTCTTTCGAGAGAAAACTCTCCTGGGTGTTCTCTTTTGAGGCTACATGCTTAGACATACACGCAACAGCAAAGGTTTTCGAGTTACAATGTGTTGTTTAAGAAAAATAAGATAATTTCGCACGATGCGAGATTTCCTTAAAACGTGGTTTCTGACAAATTTTGATGAAAGAAAATTCTCCTGTGGGTTCTCTTTTGAGGCTACACGTTTAGACGTACACCTCACACCAAATCTTTTCGAGTTACAACGTGTTGTGTAGGAGATACAAGCTAACTTTGTACGATGCGTTATTTCTTCCCGTAAAATATTTCCAATTTGTACTTATTTGTCTTTACTCTGCAAAATTGTATTTCCTTATAATGTGGTATTCTTACATATTCTTTCGAGAGAAAACTCTTCTGTGCCTTCTCTTTTCAGGCTCCACACTTAGACATACACGCAACACCAAAGCTTTTCGAGTTACAACATGTTGTTTAGGAAAAAGATGATTTCGCACAATGCGGGATTTCCTTAAAACGTGGTTTTCTGAAAAATTTTGACGAAAGAAAATTCTCCTGTGGGTTCTCTTTTGAGGCTACACGTTTAGATGTACACGCTACAGCAAATCTTTTCGAGTAACAATGTGTTGTTTAGGAGATTCAAGCTAATTTTGTACTATGCGTTAATTCTTCTCGTAAAGTTTTTCCAATATGTAAGTATTTGTCTTTACTCTGCAACACTGTATTTCCTTATAACGTGGTATTCTTACATATTCTTTCGAGAGAAAACTATCCTGTGCGTTCCCTTTTGAGGCTACACACTTAGATATACAGGCAACACCAAAGCTTTTCGAGGTACAACGTGTTGTTTATGAAAAACAAGATAATTTCGCACGATGCGGGATTTCCTTAAAACATGGTTTTCTGACAAATTTTGAAGAAAGAAAATTCTCCTGTGGGTTCTCTTTTGAGGCTGCACGTGTAGACGTACGAGCCTCACCAAATCTTTTCGAGTTCCAACGTGTTGTTTAGGAGATACAAGCTAATTTTGTACGACACGTTATTTCTTCTCTTAAAGTGTTTCCAATACGTAGGTATTTGTCTTTACTCTGCAACACTGTATTTCCTTATAACGTAGTATTCTTACATATTCTTTCGAGAGAAAACTCTCCTGGGTGTTCTCTTTTGAGGCTACATGCTTAGACATACACGCAACAGCAAAGGTTTTCGAGTTACAATGTGTTGTTTAGGAAAAATAAGATAATTTCGCACGATGCGAGATTTCTTTAAAACGTGGTTTCTGACAAATTTTGATGAAAGAAAATTCTCCTGTGGGTTCTCTTTTGAGGCTACACGTTTAGACGTACACCTCACACCAAATCTTTTCGAGTTACAACGTGTTCTTTAGGAGATACAAGCTAATTTTACACGATGCGTTATTTCTTCCCGTAAAATATTTCCAATTTGTACTTATTTGTCTTTACTCTGCAAAATTGTATTTCCTTATAATGTGGTATTCTTACATATTCTTTCGAGAGAAAACTCTTCTGTGCCTTCTCTTTTCAGGCTCCACACTTAGACATACACGCAACACCTAAGCTTTTCGAGTTACAACATGTTGTTTAGGAAAAAGATGATTTCGCACAATGCGGGATTTCCTTAAAACGTGGTTTTCTGAAAAATTTTGACGAAAGAAAATTCTCCTGTGGGTTCTCTTTTGAGGCTACACGTTTAGACGTGCACGCTACAGCAAATCTTTTCGAGTAACAATGTGTTGTTTAGGAGATTCAAGCTAATTTTGTACTATGCGTTAATTCTTCTCGTAAAGTTTTTCCAATATGTAAGTATTTGTCTTTACTCTGCCACACTGTATTTCCTTATAACGTGGTATTCTTACATATTCTTTCGAGAGAAATCTATCCTGTGCGTTCCCTTTTGAGGCTACACACTTAGATATACAGGCAACACCAAAGCTTTTCGAGGTACAACGTGTTGTTTATGAAAAACAAGATAATTTCGCACGATGCGGGATTTCCTTAAAACGTGGTTTTCTGACAAATTTTGAAGAAAGAAAATTCTACTGTGCTTTCTCTTTTGAGGCTACACGTTTAGACGTACACACCACACCAAATCCTTTCGAATTACCACATGTTGTTTAGGAGATACAAGCAAATTTTGTACAATGCAATATTTCTTCTCGTAAATTTTTCCAATACTTACGTATTTGTCTTTACTCTGCAACACTGTATTTCCTTATAACGTTGTATTCTTACATGTTCTTTCGAGAGAAAACTCTCCTGTGCGTTCTCTTTAGAGGCTCCATGCTTACACATACACGCAACACCAAAGCTTTTCGAGGTATAACGTTTTGTTTAGCAAAAAGAAGATGATTTCGCACGATACGGGATTTCCTTAAAACGTGGTTTTCTGACAAATTTTGAAGAAAGAAAATTCTCCTGTGGGTTCTCTTTTGAGGCTACATGTTTAAATGAACACGCCACACCAAATCTTTTCGAGTTACAATGTGTTGTTTTGGAGATACAAGCTAATTTTGTACGATGCGTTAATTCTTCTCCTAAAGTGTTTCCAATATGTACTTATTTGTCTTTACTCTGCAAAATTGTATTTCCTTATAACGTAGTATTCTTACATATTCTTTCGAGAGAAAACTCTCCTGTGCCTTCTCTTTTGAGGCTCCACGCTTACACATACACGCAACACCAATGCTTTTCTAGTTACAACATGTTGTTTAGGAAAAAGAAGGTGATTTCGCACGATGCGGAATTTCCTTAAAACGTGGTTTTCTGAAAAATTTTGAAGAAAGAAAATTCTCCTGTGGGTTCTCTTTTGAGGCTACACGTTTAGACGTACACACCACACCAAAAGTTTCGAGTTACAACTTGTTGTTTAGGAGATACAACCTAATTTTGTACTATGCATTAATTATTCTCGTAAAGTGTTTCCAATACGTACGTGTTTCTCTTTACTCTGCAACACTGTATTTCCTAATAACGTGGTATTCTTACATATTCTTTCGAGAGAAACTCTCCTGTGTGTTCTCTTTTGAGGCTACATGCTTAGACAAACACGCAACACCAGAGCTTTTCGAGTTAAAACGTGTTGTTTAGGAAAAAATAGATAATTTCGCTCGATGCGAGATTTCCATAAAACGTGGTTTCTGACAAATTTTGATGAAAGAAAATTCTCCTGTGGGTTCTCTTTTGGGGCTACACGTTTAGACGTACACGTCACACCAAATCTTTTCGAGTTACAACGTGTTGTTTAGGAGATACAAGCTATTTTCTACGATGCGTTATTACTTCTCGTAAAGTGATTCCAATATGTACTTCATTGCCTTTACTCTGCAAAATTGTATTTCTTTATAACGTGGTATTCTTACATATTCTTTCGAGAGAAAACTCTCCTGTGCGTTCTCTTTTGAGGCTCCACGCTTAGACATACATGCAACACCAAAGCTTTTCGAGTTACAACATGTTGTTTAGGAAAAAGAAGATGATTTGGCACCATGCGGGATTTCCTTAAAACGTGGTTTTCTGAAAAATTTTAAGGAAAGAAAATTCTCCTGTGGGTTCTCTTTTGAGGGTACACGTTTAGACGTACACGCCACACCAAATCTTTTCGAGTTACAACGTGTTGTTTAGGAAATACAAGCTAATTTTGTACTGTGCTTTAATTCTTCTCGTAAAGTGTTTCCAATACGTACGTGTTTGTCTTTACTCTGCAACACTGTATTTCCTTATAACTTGGTATTCTTACATATTCTTTTGAGAGAAAACTCTCCTGTGCGTTCTCCTTTGAGGCTACATGCTTAGACATACACATAACGCCAGAGCTTTTCGAGTTACAACGTGTTGTTTAGGGAAAACAAGATAGTTTCGTACGATGCGAGATTTCCTTAAAACGTGGTTTCTGACAAATTTTGATGAAAGAAAATTCTCCTGTCGGTTCTCTTTTGAGGCTACACGTTTAGACGTACACGTCACACCAAATCTTTTCGAGTTACAACGTGTTGTTTAGGAGATACAAGCTAATTTTGTAGGATGCGTTATTTCTTCTTGCAAAGTGTTTCCAATACATATGTATTTGTCTTTACTCTTCAACACTGTATTTCCTTATAACGTTGAATTCTTACGTGTTCTTTCGAGAGAAAACTCTCCTGTGCCTTCTCTTTTGAGGTTCCACGCTTAGACCTACACGCAACACCAAAGCTTTTCGAGTTAAAACATGTTTAGGAAAAAGAAGATGATTTGTCATGATGCGGGATTTCCTTAAAACGTGGTTTTCTGAAAAATTTTGACGAAAGAAAATTCTCCTGTGGGTTCTCATTTGAGGCTACACGTTTAGATATACATGCCACACCAAATGTTTTCGAGTTACAACGTGTTGTTAAGGAGATACATGCTTATTTTGTAAGACGCGTTAATTCTTCTAGTAAAGTGTTTCCTATACGTACGTATTTGTCTTTACTCTGCAACACTGTATTTCCTTATTCGTGGTATTCTTACATATTCTTTCGAGAGAAAACTATCCTGTGTGTTCCCTTTTGAGGCTACACACTAAGACATACATGCAACACCAAAGCTCTTCGAGTTACAACGTGTTGTTTAGGAAAAACAAGATAATTTCGCACGATGCGGGATTTCCTGAAAACGTGATTTTCTGAAAAATTTTGATGAAAGAAAATTCTCCTATGGGATCTCTTCTGAGGCTACACCTTTAGACATACATGCCACACCAATTCTTTTCGAGTTACAACGTGTTGTTTAGGAGATACAAGCTAATTTTGTACGATGCATTATTTCTTCTCATAAAGTGTTTCCAATACTTATGTATTTGTCTTTACTCTGCAACATTCGGTATTTCTTCTCGCATGGTAAAAAATTAGCTTGTATCTCCTAAACAACACGTTGTAACTCGAAAAGATTTGTTGTGGCGTTTACATATAAACGTGTAGCCTCAAAAGTGAACCCACAGGAGAATTTTCTTTCGTCAAAATTTTCCAGAAAACCACGTTTTATGGAAATCCCGCATCGTTCGAAATTATCTTGTTTTTCCTAAACAATACCTTGTACCTCGAAAAGTTTTGGTGTTGCGTGTATGTCTAAGCATGTAGCCTCAGAAGAGAACGCACAGAAGAGTTTTCTCTTGAAAGAATATGTAAGAATACCACGTTATAAGGAAATACAGTGTTGCAGAGTAAAGACAAATAGGTACTTATTGGAAACACTTTACGAGAAGAAATAATGTATCGTACAAAATTAGCTTGTATCTCCTAAACAACACGTTGTAACTCGAAAAGATTTGGTGTGGCGTGTACGTCTAAACATGTAGCCCCAAAAGGGAACCCACAGGAGAATTTTCTTTCGTCAAAATTTGTCAGAAAACCACGTTTTAAGGAAATCCCTCATCGTGCGAAATTATCTTGTTATTCCTAAAAAACACGTTCTTACTCGAAAAGCTTTGGTGTTGCGTGTATGTCTAAGCATGTAGCCTCAGAAGAGAATGCACAGGAGAGTTTTCTCTCGAAAGAATATGTAAGAATACCACGTTATTTGGAAATACAGTGTTGCAGAGTAAAGACCAATATGTATATATTGGAAACACTTTATGAGAAGAAATAACGCATGGTAAAAAATTAGCTTGTATCTCCTAAACAACACGTTGTAACTCGAAAAGGTTTGGTGTGGTGTTTACATCTAAACGTGTAGCCTCAAAAGAGAACCCACAGGAGAATTTTCTTTCGTCAAAATTTTTTGAGAAAACCACGTTTTAAGGAAATCCTGCATCATGCGAAATTATCTTGTTTTTCCTAAACAACACGTTGTAACTCGAAAAGCTTTTGGGTTGCGTGTATGTCTAAACGTGTGGCCTCTAAAGAGAATGCACAGGAGAGTTTTCTCTCGAAAGAATATGTAAGAATACCACGTTATAAGGTAATACAGTGTTGCAGAGTAAAGACAAATACATACGTATTGGAAACACTTAACGAGAAGAAATAACGCATCTACAAAATTAGCTTGTATCTCCTAAACAACACGTTGTAACTGGAAAAGATTTCATGTGGCGTGTACGTCTAAACATGTAGCCTCAAAAGAGAACCCACAGGAGAATTTTCTTTCGTCAAAATTTGTCAGACAACCACGTTTTAAGGAAATCCCGCATCGTGCGAAATTATTTTGTTTTTCGAAAACATCACGTTGTAACTCGACAAGCTTTGGTGTTGCGTGTATGTCTAAGCATGTAGCCTCAAAAGAGAACGCACAGGAGAGTTTTTTCTCGAAAGAATATGTAAGAAAACCACGATATATGGAAATACAGTGTTGCAGAGTAAAGACAAATATGTACGTATTGGAAACACTTAACGAGAAGAAATAACGCATCTACAAAATTAGCTTGTATCTCCTAAACAACACGTTGTGACTCAAAAGGATTTCGTGTGGCGTGTACGTCTAAACGTGTAGCCTCAAAAGAGAACCCACAGGAGTATTTTCTTTCGTCAAAATTTTTCAGAAAACCACGTTTTAAGGAAATCCCGCATCGTGAGAAATTATTTTGTTTTTCCAAAACAACACGTTGTAACTCGAAAAGCTTTGGTGTTGCGTGTATGTCTAAGCATGTAGCCTCAAAAGAGAACGCACAGGAGAGGTTTCTCTCGAAAGAATATGTAAGAAAACCACGATATATGGAAATACAGTGTTGCAGAGTAAAGACAAATATGTACCTATTGGAAACACTTTACGAGAAGAAATAACGCATGGTATAAAATTAGCTTGTATCTCCTAAACAACACGTTGTGACTCAAAAGGATTTGATGTGGTGTTTACATCTAAACGTGTAGCCTCAAAAGAGAACCCACAGGAGTATTTTCTTTCATCAAAATTTTTTCAGAAAACCACGTTTTAAGGAAATCCCGCATCGTGCGAAATTATTTTGTTTTTGCTAAACAACACGTTGTAACTCGAAAAGCTTTGGTGTTGCGTGTATGTCTAAGCGTGTAGCCTCAAAAGAGAATGCACAGTAGAGTATTCTCTCGAAAGAACATGTAAGAATACCACGTTATAAGGAAATACAGTGTTGCAGAGTAAAGACAGATACATACGTATTGGAAACACTTTACGAGAAGGAATAATACATCATACAAAATTAGCTTGTATTTCCTAAACAACACGCTGTAACTCGAAAAGATTTGGTGTGGCGTGTACGTTGAAATGTGTAGCCTCAAAAGAGAACCCACAGGAGAATTTTCTTTCGTCAAAATTTGTCAGAAAACCACGTTTTAAGGAAATCCCGCATCGTGCAAAATTATCTTGTGTTTCCCTAACAACACGTTTTAACTCGAAAAGCTTTGGTGTTGCGTGTATGTCTAAACGTGTCAGCTCAAAGAGAAAGCACAGGAGAGTTTTCTCTCGAAAGAATATATAAGAATACCACGTTATAAGGAAATACAGTGTTGCAGAGTAAAGACAAATAGTATTGGAAACACTTTACGAGAAGAAATAACGCATCGTACAAAATTAGCTTGTATCTCCTAAACAACGCGTTGTAACTCGAAAAGATCTGGTGTGGCGTGTAGCCTCAAAAGAGAACCCACAGGAGAATTTTCTTTCGTCAAAATTTGTCAGAAAACCACGTATTAAGGAAATCCCCCATCGTGCGAAATTATCTTGTTTTTCCTAAACAACACGTTGTGACTCAAATAGCTTTGGTTCTGCGTGTATGTCTAAGCGTGTAGCCTCAAAAGAGAACGCACAGGAGAGTTTTCTCTAGAAAGAATATGAAAGAATACCACGTTATAAGGAAATACAGTGTTGCAGAGTAAAGACAGATGCATACATATTGGAAACACTTTACGAGAAGAAATAATGCATCGTACAAAATTAGCTTGTATTTACTAAAAAGCACGTTGTAACTCGAAAAGATTTGGTGTGGCATGTACCTCTAAACGTGTAGCATCTAAAGAGAATACACTGGAGAATTTTCTTTGGTCAAAATTTGTCAGAAAACCACATTTTAAGGTAATCCCGCATCGTGTGAAATTATCTTGTTTTTCCTAAACAACAAGTTGTAACTCGAAAAGCTTTGGTGTAGCGTGTAAGTCTAAGCGTGTAGCCTCAAAAGAGAATGCACAGGAGAGTTTTCTCTCGAAAGAATATGTAAGAATACCAAGTTATAAGGAAATACAGTGTTGCAGAATAAAGACAATTACATATGTATTGGAAACACTTTACCAGACGAAATATTGCATCGTACAAAATTAGCTTGTTTCTCCTAAACAACACGTCGTAACTCGAAAAGATTTGGTGTGGCGTGTACGTCTAAAAGTGTAGCCTTATAAGAGAACCCACAGTAGAATTTTCTTTGGTCAAAATTTGTCAGAAAACCACGTTTTAAGGAAATCCCACATCGTGCGAAATTATCTTGTTTTTCCTAAACAACACGTTGTAACTCAAAAAGCTTTGGTATTGGGTGTATGTCTAAGAATGTAGCCTCAAAAGAGAACGCACAGGAGAGTTTTCTCTCGAAAGAATATGTAGGAATACTACGTTATATGGAAAAACAGTGTTACAGAGTAAAGACAATTATGTACGTATTTGAAACACTTTACGAGAAGAAATAATGCATGGGAAAAAATTAGCTTGTATCTCCTAAACAACACGTAGTAACTCGAAAGGATTTGGTGTGGTGTTTACATCTAAACGTGTAGCCTCAAAAGAGAACCCACAAGAGAATTTTCATTCGTCAAAATTTTTTCAGAAAACCACGTTTTAAGGAAATCCGGCATCGTGTGAAATTATCTGGTTTTTCCTAAACAACACGTTGTAACTCGAAAAGCTTTGGTTTTGCATGTATGTCGAAGCGTGTAGCCTCAAAAGAGAACGCACAAGAGAGTATTCTCTCGAAAGAATATGTAAGAATACCACGTTATAAGGACATACAGTGTTGCAGAGTAAAGACAGATACATACATATTGGAAACACTTTACGAGAAGGAATGATACATCGTACAAAATTAGCTTGTATTTCCTAAACAACACGTTGTAACGCGAAAAGATTTTGTGTGGCATGTACGTTGAAACGTGTAGCCTCAAAAGAGAAGCTACAGGAGAATTTTCTTTCGTCAAAATATGTCAGAAAACCACGTTTTAAGGAAATCCCGCATCGTGCGAAATTATCTTGTTTTTCCTAAACAACACGTTGTAACTCGAAAAGCTTTGGTGTAAACAACACGTTGTAACTCGAAAAGATTTGGTGTGGTGTTTACATCTAAACGTGTAGCATCAAAAGAGAACCCACAGGAGAATTTTCTTTGGTCAAAATTTTTTCAGAAAACCACGTTTTAAGGAAGTCCTGCATTGTGCGAAATTATCTTGTTTTTCCTAAACAACACGTTGTAACTCGAAAAGCTTTGGTGCTGCGTGTATGTCTAAGCGTGTAGCCCAAAAGAGAACGCACAGGAGAGTTTTTCCTCGAAAGAATATGTAAGAATATCACGTTATAAGGAAATACAGTGTTGCAGAGTAAAGACAATTAAGTACATATTGGACACACTTTACAAGAAGAAATAACGCATCGAACAAAATTTGCTTGTATCTCCTAAACAACAAGTTGTAACTCGAAAAGATTTGGTGTGGCGTGTACGTCTAAACCTGTAGCCTCAAAAGACAACGCACAGGAGAACTTTCTTTCGTCAAAATTTGTCAGAAAACCACGTTTTAAGGATATCCCGCATCGTGCAAAATTATCCTGCTTTTCCTAAACAACACGTTGTAACTCGAAAAGCTTTGGTGTTGCGTGTATGTCTAAGCGTGTAGCCTCTAAAGAGAACGCACCGGAGAGTTTTCTCTCGAAAGAACATGTAAGAATACAATGTTATTAGGAAATACAGTGTTGCAGAGTAAAGACAAATACGTAAATATTGGAAACACTTTACGAGAATAAATAATGCATCTTACAAAATTAGCTTGCATCTCCTAAACAACACGTGGTAATTCAAAAGGATATGGTGTGGCGTGCACGTCTAAACGTGTAGCCTCAAAAGAGAACCCACAGGAGAATTTTCTTTCGTCAAAATTTGTCAGAACACCAAGTTTTAAGGAAATCACGCATCGTGCGAAATTATCTTCTTTTTCATAAACAACACGTTGTAACTTGACAAGCTTTGGTGTTGCCTGTATGTCTAAGTGTGTAGCCTCAAAAGGGAACGCACAGGATAGTTTTCTCTCGAAAGAATGTGTAAGAATACCACGTTATAAGGAAATACAGTGTTGCAGAGTAAAGACAAATACGTACGTATTGGAAACACTTTACGAGAAGAAATAAAGCATCGTACAAAATTAGCTTGTATGTCCTAAACAACACGTGGTAACACGAAAGGATTAGGTGTGACGTGCACGTCGAAACGTGAAGCCTCAAAAGAGAACCAAAAGAATAATTTTCTTTCGTCAAAATTTGTCAGAAAACCATGTTTTAAGGAAATCCGGCATCGTGCGAAAGTATCTTGTTTTTTATAAACAACACGTTGTAACTCAAAAAGCTTTGGTGTTGCCTGTATGTCTAAGTGTTTAGCCTCAAAAGGGAATGCACAGGATAGTTTTCTCTCGAAAGAATATGTAAGAATACCACATTATAAGGAAATACAGTGTTGCAGAGTAAAGACAAATACGTACGTATTGGAAACACTTTACGAGAATTAACGCATTATAAAAAATTAGCTTGTATCTCCTAAACAACACAATGTAACTCGAAAAGATTTGGTGTGACGTGTACGTCTAAATATGTAGCCTCAAAAGTGAACCCACAGGAGAATTTTCTTTCGTCAAAATTTTTCAGAAAACCAGGTTTTTAGGAAATCCCGCATCATGCGAAATCATCTACTTTTTCCTAAACAACACGTTGTAACTCGAAAAGCTTTGGTGTTGCGTGTTTGTCTAATCGTGTAGCCTCAAAAGAGAATGCACAGGAGAGTTTTCCCTCGAAAAAATATGTAAGAATACCATGTTATAAGGAAATACAGTGTTGCAGAGTAAAGACAAATATGTACGTATTGGAAACACTTTACGAGAAGAAATAACGCATCATACAATATTTGCTTGTGTCTCCTAAACAACACGTTGTAACTGAAAAATATTTGGTGTGGCTCGTACGTCTACACGTGTAGCCTCAAAAGAGAACCTACAGGAGAACTTTCTTTCGTCAAAATTTGTCAGAAAACCACGTTTTAAGGAAATCCCGCTTCGTGCAAAATTATCTTTTTTTTCCTAAACAACACGTTGTACCTCGAAAAGCTTTGGTGTTGCGTGTATGTCTGAGCATGTAGCCTCTAAAGAGAATGCACAGGAGAGTTTTCTCTCGAAAGAACATGTAAGAATACAACATTATAAGGAAATACAGTGTTGCAGAGTAAAGACAAATACATATGTATTGGAACCACTTTACGAAAAGAAATAACGCATCATACAAAATTAGCTTGTATCTCTCAAACAACATGTTGTAACTCGGAAGGATTTGGTGTGGCGTGCACGTCTAAACGTGTAGCCTCAAAACAGAAGCCACAGGAGAATTTTCTTTCGTCAAAATTTGTCAGAAAACCACGTTTTAAGGAAATCCCGCATCGTACAAAATTATATTGTTTTCCATAAACAACACGTTGTAACTCGAAAAGCTTTGGTGTTGCCTGTATGTCTAAGTGTGTAGCCTCAAAAGGGAACGCACAGGATAGTTTTCTCTCGAAGGAATATGTAAGAATACCATGTTATAAGGAAATATAATGCTGCAGTGTAAAGACAAATATGTACTTATTGGAAACACTTTATGAGAAGAATTAACGCATCGTAAAAAATTAGCTTATATCTCCTAAACAACACGTTGTAATTCGAAAAGATTTGGTGTGGCTCGTACCTCTACACGTGTAGCCTCAAAAGAGAACCCACAGGAGAACTTTCTTTCGTCAAAATTTTTCAGAAAACCACGTTTTATGGAAATCTCGCATCGTGCTAAATTATCTTGTTTTTCCTAAACAACACATTGTAACTCGAAAAGCTTTGGCGTTGCATGTTTGTCTAAGCGTGTCCCCTCAAAAGAGAACGCACAGGAGAGTTTTCCCTCGAAATAATATGTAAGAATACCATGTTATAAGGAAATACAGTGTAGCAGATTAAAGACAAATAAGTACGTATTGGAAACACTTTACGAGAAGAAATAATGCTTTGTACAAAATTAGCTTGTATCTCCTAAACAACACGTGGTAACTTGAAAGGATTTGGTGTGGCGTGTACGTCTAAACGTGTAGCCTCAAAAGAGAACCCACAGGAGAATTTTCTTTATTCAAAATTTTTCAGAAAACCACATTTTAAGGAAATCCCGCATCGTGCGAAATCATCTTCTTTTTCCTAAACAACATGTTGTAACTCGAAAAGCTATGGTGTTGCGTGTATGTGTAAGCGTGGAGCCTCAAAAGAGAAGGCACTGGAGAGTTTTCACTCCAAAGAATATGTAAGAATACCACGTTATAAGGAAATACAATTTTGCAGAGTAAAGACAAATAAGTACATATTGGAAACACTTTACGAGAAGAAATAACACATCTTACAAAATTATCTTGTATCTCCTAAACAACACGTTGTAACTCGAAAGGATTTGGTGTGACGTGTACGTCTAAAAGTGTAGCCTCAAACGAGAACACACAGGAGAATTTTCTTTCATCAAAATTTGTCAGAAACCACGTTTTAAGGAAATCTCGCATCGTGCGAAATTATCTTGTTTTTCCTAAACAACACGTTGTAACTCGAAAAGCTTTGGTGTTGCGTGTATGTCTAAGCGTGTAGCCTCAAAAGAGAATGCACAGGAGAGTTTTCTCTCGAAAGAATATGTAAGAATACCACGTTATAAGGAAATAAAGTGTTGCAGAGTAAAGACAACTACGTACGTATTGGAAACACTTTAAGAGAAGAAATAACACATGGTACAAAATTAGCTTGTATCTCCTAAACAACACGTTGTAACTCGAAAAGATTTGGTGTGGCTCGTACCTCTACACGTGTAGCCTCAAAAGAGAACCCACAGGATAACTTTCTTTCGTCAAAATTTTTCAGACAACCACGTTTTATGGAAATCTCGCATCGTGCAAAATTATCTTGTATTTCCTAAACGACACATTGTAACTCGAAAAGCTTTGGCGTTGCGTGTATGTCTAAGCGTGTAGCCTCTAAAGAGAACGCACAGGAGAGTTTTCTCTCGAAAGAATATGTAAGAATACAACGTTATAAGGAAATACACTGTTGTAGAGTTAAGACAAATAAGTACTTATTGGAAAACTTTACGAGCAGAAGTAACAGATCTTACAAAATTAGCTTGTATCTCCGAAACAACACGTGGTAACTCGAAAAGATTTGGTGTGCCGTGTACGTCTAAACGTGTAGCCTCAAAAGAGAACCCACAGGAGAATTTTCTTTCGTCAAAATTTTTCAGAAAACCACGTTTTAAGGAAATCCTGCATCGTGCGAAATCATCTTCTTTTTCCTAAACAACATGTTGTAACTCGAAAAGCTTTGGTGTTGCGTGTATGTGTAAGCATGAAGCCTCAAAAGAGAAGGCCAGGAGAGTTTTCTCTCAAAAGATTATATAAGAATACCACGTTATAAGGAAATACAATTTTGCAGAGTAAAGACAAATAAGTACATATTGGAATGACTTTACAAGAAGAAATAACGCATCGTAAAAAAGTAGCTTGTATCTCCTAAACAACACGTTGTAACTCGAAAAGATTTGGTGTGACGTGTATGTCTAAGCGTGTAGCCTCAAAAGGGAACCCACAAGAGACTTTTCTTTCATCAAAATTTGTCAGAAACCACGTTTTAAGGAAATCTCGCATCGTGCGAAATTATCTTGTTTTTCCTAAATAACACGTTATAACTCAAAAAGCTTTGATGTTGCCTGTATGTCTAAGTGTGTAACCTCAAAAGAGAATGCACAGGATAGTTTTCTCTTGAAAGAATATGTAAGAATACCACGTTATAAGGAAATACAATGTTGCAGAGTAAAGACAAATACGTACGTATTGGAAACACTTTACGAGAAGAATTAACGCATCTTAAAAAATTAGCTTGTATCTCCTAAACAACACGTTGTAACTCGAAAAGATTTGGTGTGGCATGTACGTCTAAATGTGTAGCCTCAAAAGAGAACCTACAGGAGAATTTTCTTTCTTCAAAACTTTTCAAAAAACCACGTTTTAAGGAAATCCCGCATCGTGTGAAGTCATCTTCTTTTTCCTAAACAACATGTTGTAACTTGAAAAGCATTGGTGTTTCGTGTATGTGTAAGCGTGGAGCCTCAAAAGAAAAGGCACAGGAGAATTTTCTCTTGAAAGAATATGTAAGAATACCACGTTATACGGAAATACAATTTTGCAGAGTATAGACAAATAAGTACATATTGGAAACACTTACAAGAAGAAATAACGCATCGTACAAAATTAGCTTGTATCTCCAAACAACACGTTGTAACTCGAAAAGATTTGGTGTGGCGTGTACGTCTAAAAGTGTAGCCTCAAAAGAGAACCCACAGGAGAATTTTATTTCATCAAAATTTGTCAGAAACCACGTTTTAAGGAAATCTCGCATCGTGCGAAATTATCTTGTTTTTCCTAAACAACACGTTGTAACTCGAAAAGCTTTGGTGTTGCGTGTATGTCTAAGCGTGTAGCCTCAAAAGAGAACGCACAGGATAAAATTCTCCTGTGGGTTCTCTTTTGAGGGTACACGTTTAGACGTACACGCGACAACAAATCCTTTCGAGTTATAACGTGTTGTTTAGGAGATACAAGCTAATTTTGTACTATGTGTTATTTCATCTCGTAAAGTTTAAGTGTTTCCAATAAGTATGTATTTGTCTTTACTCTGCAACACTGTATTTCCTTAAAACGTGGTATTCCTACATATTCTTTCGGGAGAAAACTCTCCTGTGCATTCTCTTTTGAGGCTACACGATTAGAAATACACGCAACACCAAATCCTTTCGAGTTACAAAGTGTTGTTTAGGAAAAACAAGATATTTTCGCACGGTGCGGGATTTCCGTAAAAAGTGGTTTTTGACAAATTTTGACCAAAGAAAAGTCTCCTGTGGGTTCTCTTTTGAGGCTACACGTTTAGACGTACACACCACACCAAATCTTTTCCAGTTACAACGTGTTCTTTAGGAGATACAAGCTAATTTTGCATGATGCTTTATTTCTTCTCGTAAAGTGTTTCCAATAAGTACGTATTTGTCTATATTCTGCTTCACTGTATTTCCTTATAACGCGGTATTCTTACATATTCTTTCGAGAGAAAACTCTCCTGTGCGTTCCCCTTTGAGGCTACGCACTTAGACATACACGCAACACCAAAGCTTTTCAAGTTACAACGTGTTGTTTAGGAAAAACAAGATAATTACGCACGATGCGGGATTTCCTTAATAAGTGGTTTTCTGACAAATTTTGACCAAGGAAAATTCCTCTATGGGTTCTCTTTTGAGGCTACACGTTTAGACGTACAGGCCACACCAAATCTTTTTAAGTTACACCGTGTTGTTTAGGAGATACAAGCTAATTTTGTACGATGCGTTATTTCTTCTCCTAAAGAGTTTCCAATAAGTAAGTATATGTCTTTATTCTGCAACACTGTATTTCCTTATAATGTGGTATTCTTACATATTCTTTCAAGAAAAAACTCTCCTGTGCGTTCACATTTGAGGCTACACGCTTAGACATATACGCAACACCAAAGCTTTTCGAGTTACACCGTGTTGTTTAGGAAGAACAAGATAATTTTGCAAGATGCGGGATTTCCAAAAAACTTGGTTTTCTGACAAATTTTGACGAAAGAAAATTCTCCTGTGGGTTCTCTTTTGAGGCTACACATTTAGATGTACACGCCACACCAAATCTTTTTGAGTTTCAACGTGTTATTTAGGAGATACAAGCTAATTTTTTAAGATGCGTTATTTCTTCTCGTAAAGTGTGTCCAATACGTACTTATTTGTCTTTACTCTGCAACACTGTATTTACTTATAACGTGGTATTCTTACATATTCTTTCGAGAGAAAACTCTCTTGTGTGTTCTCTTTTGAGGCTACACGCTTAGACATACACGCAGCACCAAAGCTTTTCGAGTTACAACGTGTTGTTTAGGAAAAACAAGATAATTTCCACGATGCGGGATTTCCATAAAACGTGGTTTTCTGACAAATTTTGACGAAAGAAAATTCTCCTGTGAGTTCTCTTTTGAGGCTGTACGTTTAGACGTACACGCCACACCAAATCTTTTCGAGTTACATCGTGTTGTTTAGGAGATACAAGCTAATTTTGTACGATGCGTTATTTCTTCTCGTAAAGTGTTTCCAATACATACGTAATTGTCTTTACTCTGCAACACTGTATTTCCTTATAACGTGGTATTCTTATATATTCTTTAGAGAGAAAACTCTCCTGTGCGTTCTCTTTTGAGGCCACACGTTTAGACATACACGCAACACCAAAGCTTTTCGAGTTACAATGTGTTGTGTAGGAAAAACAAGATAATGTCGCACAATGCGGGATTTACTTAAAACAGGTTGTAATTCGAAAAGCTTTGGTGTTGCGTGTATGTCTAAGCATGTAGCCTCTAAAGAGAACGCACAGGAGAGTTTTTCTCTCGAAAGAATATGCAAGATTACCACGTTATAAGGAAATACAGTGTTGCAGAGTAAAGGCAAATACATACGTATTGGAAACATTTAACCTTTACGAGAAGAAATAACGCATCTTAAAAAATTAGCTTGTATCTCCTAACCAACACGTTGTAACTCGAAAGGATTTGGTGTGGCGTGTAAGTCTAAATGTGTAGCCTCAAAAGAGAACCCACAGGAGAATTTTCTTTCTTCAAAATTTGTCAGAAAACCACGTTTTATGGAAATCCCGCATCGTGCGAAATTATCTTGTTTTTTCGAAACAACACGTTGTAACTCAAAAAGCTTTGTTGTTGCGTGTATGTCTAAGCGTGTAGCCTCAAAAGAGAATGCAAATGAGAGTTTTTTCTCGAAAGAATATGTAAGAATACCACGTTATTATGAAACACAGTGTTGTAGAGTAAAGACAAATACATATTGGAAAAACTTTAGGAGAAGAAATAACGCATCGTAAAAAATTAGCTTGTATCTCCTAAACAACACGTTGTAACTTAAAAAGATTTGGTGTGTAGCCTGTACATCTAAACGTGTAGCCTCAAAAGAGAACCCACAGGAGAATTTTCTTTCGTCAAAATTTTCCAGAAAACCACGTTTTAAGGAAATCCCGCATCGTGCGCAATTATCTTGTTTTTCCTAAACAACACGTTGTAACTCGAAAAGCTTTGGTGTTTGGTGTATGTCTAAGCGTGTAGCCCCAAAAGAGAACGCACAGGAGAGTTTTCTCTCAAAAGAATATGTAAGAATACCACGTTATAAGGAAATACAGTGTGGCAGAGTAAAGACAAATACGTACGTATTGGAAGCACTTTATGAGAGAAATAACGCATCTTGCAAAATTAGCTTGTATGTCCTAAACAACACGTTGTAACTCAAAAAGATTTAGTGTGGCGTGTTCGTCTAAAAGTGTAGCCTCAAAAGAGAACCCACAGGAGAGTTTTCTTTCGTCAAAATTTGTCAGAAAACCACGTTTTAAGGAAATCCCGCATCGTGCGAAATTATCTTGTTTTTCCTAAACAACACGTTGTAACTAGAAAAGCTTTGGTGTTGCGTGTATGTCTAAGCATGCAGCCTCAAAAGAGAATGCACAGGAGAGTTTTCTCTCGAAAGAATATGTAAGAATGCCACGTTATAAGGAAATATATTGCTGCAGAGTAAAGACATACACGTACTTAATGGAAACACATTATGAGAAGAAATAACGCATGGTACAAAATTAGCTTGTATCTCCGAAACAACACGTGGTAACTCAAAAAGATTTGGTGTGGCATGTACGTCTGAGAGTGTAGCCTCAGAAGAGAACCCACAGGAGAATTTTCTAACCTCAAAATTTGTCAGAAAACCACGTTTTAAGGAAATCCCGCATCGTGCGTAATTATCTTGTTTTTCCTAATCAACACGTTGTAACTCGAAAAGCTTTGGTGTTGCGTGTATGTCTAAGCGTGTAGCCTCCAAAGAGAACGCACAGGATAGTTTTCTCTCAAAAGAATATGTAAGAAAACCATGTTATAAGGAAATAAAGTGTTGCAGAGTAAAGACAAATACGTACTTATGGGAAACACTTTACGAGAAGAAATAACGCATCATGTAAAATTAGCTTGTATCTCCTAAACAACACGCTGTAACTCGAAAAGATTTGGTGTGGCGTGTAGGTCTAAACGTGTAGACTCAAAAGAGAACCCACAGGAGAGTTTTCTTTTGTCAAAATTTGTCAAAAACCACGTTTTAAGGAAATCCCGTATCGTGCGAAATTATCTTGTTTTTCCTAAACAACATGTTGTAACTCGAAAAGCATTGGTGTTGCGTGTATGTCTAAGCGTGTAGCCTCAAAAGAGAACGCACAGGATCGTTTTCTCCCGAAAGAATATGTAGGAATACCACATTATAAGGAAATACAGTGTTGCAGAGTAAAGACAAATACATACTTATTGGAAACACTTAAACTTAACGAGTAGAAATAACACATAGTACAAAATTAGCTTGTATCTCCTAAACAACACGTTATAACTCGAAAGGATTTGGTGTGGCTTGTACGTCTAAATGTGTACCCTCAAAAGAGAACCCACGGGAGAATTTTCTTTCGTTCAAAATTTGTCAGAAAACCAAGTTTTAAGGAAATCGCGCATCATGCGAAATTATCTTGTTTTTCCTAAACAACACGTTGTAACTCGAAAAGCATTGGTGTTGCATGTATGTCTAAGCGTGTAGCCTCCAAAGAGAACGCACAGGAGAGTTTTCTCTCGAAAGAATATGTAAGAATACCACGTTATAAAGAAATACAGTGTTGCAGAGTAAAGGCAAATACATACGTATTGGAAACACTTAAACTTTACGAGAAGAAATAACGCATCTAAAAAAATTAGCTTGTATCTCCTAAACAACACGTTGTATCTCAAAAAGATTTGGTGTGGCGTGTACATCTAAACGTGTAGCCTCAAAAGAGAACCCACAGGAGAATTTTCTTTCGTCAAAATTTGTCAGAAAACCACGTTTTATGGAAATCCCGCATCGTGCGAAATTATCTTTTTTTTTCGGAAACAACACGTTGTAACTCGAAAAGCTTTGTTGTTGCATGTATGTCTAAGCGTGTAGCCTCAAAAGAGAATGCAAAGGAGAGTTTTGTCTCGAAAGATTATGTAAGAATACCACGTTATTAGGAAACACAGTGTTGTAGAGTAAAGACAAATGCGTATTGGAAAAACTTTACGAGAAGAAATAAAGCATAGTACAAAATTAGCTTGTATCTCCTAAACAACACGTTGTAACTTACAAAGATTTGGTGTGGCCTATACGTCTAAACGTGTAGCTTCAAAAGAGAACCCACAGGAGAATTTTCTTTCGTCAAAATTTTTCAGAAAACCACGTTTTAAGGAAATCCCGCATCGTGCGAAATTATCTTGTTTTTCCTAAACAACACGTTGTAACTAGAAAAGCTTTGGTGTTGCGTGTATGTCTAAGCATGCAGCCTCAAAAGAGAATGCACAGGAGAGTTTTCTCTCGAAAGAATATGTAAGAATGCCACGTTATAAGGAAATATATTGCTGCAGAGTAAAGACATACACGTACTTAATGGAAACACATTATGAGAAGAAATAACGCATGGTACAAAATTAGCTTTTATCTCCGAAACAACACGTGGTAACTCAAAAAGATTTGGTGTGGCATGTACGTCTGAGAGTGTAGCCTCAGAAGAGAACCCACAGGAGAATTTTCTAACCTCAAAATTTGTCAGAAAACCACGTTTTAAGGAAATCCCGCATCGTGCGTAATTATCTTGTTTTTCCTAATCAACACATTGTAACGCGAAAAGCTTTGGTGTTGCGTGTATGTCTAAGCATGTAGCCTCCAAAGAGAACGCACAGGATAGTTTTCTCTCAAAATAATATGTAAGAAAACCATGTTATAAGGAAATAAAGTGTTGCAGAGTAAAGACAAATACGTACTTATGGGAAACACTTTACGAGAAGAAATAACGCATCATGTAAAATTAGCTTGTATCTCCTAAACAACACGCTGTAACTCGAAAAGATTTGGTGTGGCGTGTAGGTCTAAACGTGTAGCCTCAAAAGAGAACCCACAGGAGAGTTTTCTTTTGTCAAAATTTGTCAAAAACCACGTTTTAAGGAAATCCCGCATCGTGCGAAATTATCTTGTTTTTCCTAAACAACATGTTGTAACTCGAAAAGCATTGGTGTTGCGTGTATGTCTAAGCGTGTAGCCTCAAAAGAGAACGCACAGGAGAGTTTTCTCCCGAAAGAATATGTAGGAATACCACATTATAAGGAAATACAGTGTTGCAGAGTAAAGACAAATACATACTTATTGGAAACACTTAAACTTAACGAGTAGAAATAACACATAGTACAAAATTAGCTTGTATCTCCTAAACAACACGTTATAACTCGAAAGGATTTGGTGTGGCTTGTACGTCTAAATGTGTACCCTCAAAAGAGAACCCACGGGAGAATTTTCTTTCGTTCAAAATTTGTCAGAAAACCAAGTTTTAAGGAAATCGCGCATCATGCGAAATTATCTTGTTTTTCCTAAACAACACGTTGTAACTCGAAAAGCTTTGGTGTTGCGTGTATGTCTATGCGTGTAGCCACTTAAGAGAACGCACAGGAGATTTTTCTCTCCAAAGAACATGTAAGAATACCACGTTATAAGGAAATACAGTGTTTCAGAGTAAAGGCAAATACTTACTTATTGGAAACACTTTACGAGAAGAAATAACGCATCGTAAAAAATTAGCTTGTATCTCCTAAACAACACGTGGTAACTCGAAAGGATTTGGTGTGGCATGCACTTCTAAACGTGAAGCCTCAAAAGAGAACCCACAGGAGAATTTTCTTTCGTCAAAATTTGTCAGAAAACCACGTTTTAAGGAAATCCCGCATCGTGTGAAATTATCTTCTTTTTCATAAACAACACGTTGTAACTCGAAAAGCTTTGGTGTTGTGTGTATGTCTAAGACTGTAGCCCAAAAGAGAACGCACAGGAGACGTTTCCCTCAAAAGAATATATAAGAATACCATGTTATAAGGAAATACAGTGTTGCAGAGTAAAGACAAATAAGTACGTATTGGGAAACTTTACGAGCAGAAGTAACACATCTTACAAAATTAGCTTGTATCTCCAAAACAACATGTTGTAACTCGAAAAGATTTGGTGTTCCGTGTACGTCTAAATGTGTAGCCTCAAAAGAGAACCCACAGGAGAATTTTCTTTCTTCAAAATTTTTCAGAAAACTACGTTTTAAGGAAATCCCGCATCGTGCGAAATCATCTTCTTTTTCCTAAGCAACATGTTGTAACTCGAAAAGCTTTGGTGTTGCGTGTATGTGTAAGCGTGGAGCCTCAATAGAGAAGGCACAGGAGAGTTCTCTCTTGAAAGAATATGTAAGAATACCACGTTATAAGGAAATACAATTTTGCAGAGTAAAGACAAATAAGTACATATTGGAAACACTTTACAAGAAGAAATAACGCATCGTAAAAAATTAGCTTGTATCTCCTAAACAACACGTTGTAACTCGAAAAGATTTGGTGTGACGTGTACGTCTAAGCGTGTAGCCTCAAAAGGGAACCCACAAGAGAATTTTCTTTCATCAAAATTTGTCAGTAACCACGTTTTAAGGATATATCGCATCGTGCGAAATTATCTTGTTTTTCCTAAATAACATGTTATAACTCAAAAATCTTTGGTGTTGCGTGTATGTCTAAGTGTGTAACCTCAAAAGAGAACGCACAGGATAGTTTTCTCTAGAAAGAATATGTAAGAATACCACGTTATAAGGAAATACAATGTTGCAGAGTAAAGACAAATACGTACGTATTGGAAACACTTCACGAGAAGAATTAACGCATCGTAAAAAATTAGCTTGAATCTCCTAAACTACACGTTGTAACTCGAAAAGATTTGGTGTGGCATGTACATCTAAACGTGTAGCCTCAAAAGAGAACCTACAGGAGAATTTCATTTCTTCAAAAATTTTCAGAAAATCACGTTTTAAGGAAATCCCGCATCGTGCGAAATCATCTTCTTTTTCCTAAACAACATGTTGTAACTCGAAAAGCTTTGGTGTTGCGTGTATGTGTAAGCGTGGAGCCTCAAAAGAGAAGGCAAAGGAGAGTTTTCTCTCGAAAGAGTATGTAAGAATACCACGTTATAAGGAAATACAATTTTGCAGAGTAAAGACAAATAAATACATATTGGAAACACTTTACGAGAAGAAATAACGCATCGTTCAAAATTACCTTGTATCTCCTAAACAAAACGTTGTAACTTGAAAAGATTTGGTGTGACGTGTACGTCTAAAAGTGTAGCCTCAAAAGAGAACCCACAGGAGAATTTTATTTCATCAAAATTTGTCAGAAACCACGTTTTAAGGAAATCTCGCATCGTGCGAAATTATCTTGTTTTTCCTAAACAACACTTTTTAACTCGAAAACCTTTGGTGTTGCGTGTATGTCTAAGCGTGTAGCCTCAAAAGAGATCTCACAGGAGAGTTTTCTCTCGAAAGAATATGTAAAAATACCACGTTATAAGGAAATACAGTGTTGCAGAGTAAAGACAAATAGTATTGGAAACACTTTAAAAGAAGAAATAATGCATCGTACAAAATTAGCTTGTATCTCCTAAACAACACGTTGTTACTCGAAAAGATTTGGTGTGGCTCGTACCTCTACATGTGTAGCCTCAAAAGAAAATCCACAGGAGAACTTTCTTTCGTCAACATTTTTCAGACAACCACGTTTATGGAAGTCTCACATCGTGCGAAATTATCTTGTTTTTCCTAAACAGCACATTGTAACTCGAAAAGCTTTGGCGTTGCGTGTATGTCTAAGTGTGTAGCCTCTAAAGAGAACGCACAGTAGAGTTTTCTCTCCAAAGAATATGTAAGAATACCACGTTATAAGGAAATAAAGTGTTGCAGAGTAAAGACAAATACGTACATATTGGAAACACTTTACGAGAAGAAATAACGCATCATACAAAATTAGCTTGTATCTCCTAAACAACACGTGGTAACTTGAAAGGAATTGGTGTGGCGTGTACGTCTAAACATGTAGCCTCAAAAGAAAACCCACTGAAGAATTTTCTTTCGTCAAATTTTTCAGAAAACTAAGTTTTAAGGAAATCCTGCATCGTGCGAAATTATCTTGTTTTTCATAAACAACACATTGTAACTCGAAAAGGTTTGGTGTTGCCTCTTTGTCTAAGTGTGTAGCCACAAAAGTGAAAGCACGGGATAGTTTTCTCTCGAAAGAATATGTAAGAATACCACGTTATAAGGAAATACAGTGTTGCAGAGTAAAGACAAATATGTAAGTCTTGGAAACACTTTATGAGAATAATTAACACATCCTACAAAATTAGCTTGTATCTCCGAAACAACACGTTGTAACTCGAAAAGATTTGGTGTGGCATGTTCGTCTAAACGTGTAGCCTCAAAAGAGAACCCACAGGAGAATTTTCTTTCGTCAAAATTTTTCAGAAAACCACACTTCAAGGAAATCCCGCATCGTGCGAAATCATCTTCTTTTTCCTAAACAACATGTTGTAACTCGAAAATCTTTGGTGTTGCGTGTATGTGTAAGCGTGTAGCCTCAAAAGAGAAGGCACAGGAGAGTTTTCTCTTGAAAGATTATGTAAGAATACCACGTTATAAGGAAATACAATTTTGCAGAGTAAAGACAAATAAGTACATATTGGAAACCCTTTACGAGAAGAAATAACACATCGTACAAAATTAGCTTGTATCTCCTAAACAACACGTTGTAACTCGAAAAGATTTGGTGTGACATGTACGTCTAAAGGTGTAGCCTCAACAGAGAACCCACAAGAGAATTTTCTTCAATCAAAATTTGTCAGAAACCAGGTTTTAAGGAAATCTCGCATCGTGCGAAATTATCTTGTTTTTCCTAAACAACACATTGTAACTCGAAAAGCTTTGGTGTTGCGTGTGTGTCTAAGCGTGTAACCTCAAAAGAGAACGCACAGGATAGTTTTATTTCGAAAGAATATGTAAGAATACCACGTTATAAGGAAATACAATGTTGCAGAGTAAAGACAAATACGTACTGGAAACACTTTACGAGACGAATTAACGCATCGAAAAAATTAGCTTGTATCTCCTAAACAACACATTGTAACTCGAAAAGATTTGGTATGGCATGTACGTCTAAACGTGTAGCCTCGAAAGAGAACCCACAGGAGAATTTTCTTTCTTCAAATTTTTTCAGAAAACCACGTTTTAAGGAAATCCCGCATCATGCGAAATCATCTTCTTTTTCCTAAATAACAGGTTGTAACTCGAAAAGCTTTGGTGTTGCGTGTATGTGTAAGTGAGGAGCCTCAAAAGAGAAGGCACAGGAAAGTTTTCTCTCGAAAGAATATGCAAGAATACCACGTTATAAGGAAATACAATTTTGCAGAGTAAAGACAAATAAGTACTTATTGGAAACACTTTAGGAGAAGAAATAACGCATCGTACAAAATTAGCTTGTATCTCCTAAACAACACGTTGTAACTTGAAAGGATTTGGTGTGACGTGTATGTCTCAACGTGTAGCCTCAAAAGAGAACCCATGAAGATCCAGAAATGAAACCACACACCTATGGCCACTTGATCCTCGACAAAGAGGCTGAAAACATCCAATGGAAAAAAGATAGCCTTTTCAACAAATGGTGCTGGTTCAACTGGAGGTCAGCATGCAGAAGAATGCGACTTGATCCATCCTTGTCTCCTTGTACTAAGCTCAAATCCAAATGGATCAAGGACCTCCACATAAAGCCAGACACTCTGAAGATAATAGAAAAGAAACTGGGGAAGACCCTTGAGGACATCGGTACAGGGAGAAAGTTTCTGAACAGAACACCAATAGCGTATGCTCTAAGAGCAAGAATTGACAAATGGGACCTCATAAAGATACAAAGTTTCTGTAAGACAAAGGACACCATCAAGAGGACAAATCGGCAACCAACAAATTGGGAAAAGATCTTCACCAATCCTACATCAGATAGAGGGCTAATATCCAATATATATAAAGAACTCAAGAAGTTAGACTCCAGAAAACCGAACAATCCTATTAAAAAATGGGGTACAGAGTTAAACAAAGAATTCACACCTGAAGAACTTCGGATGGCGGAGAAGCATCTTAAAAAATGCTCAACTTCATTAGTCATTAGGGAAATGCAAATCAAAACAACCCTGAGATTTCATCTTACACCAGTCAGAATGGCTAAGATTAAAAATTCAGGAGACAGCAGGTGTTGGAGAGGGTGTGGAGAAAGAGGAACACTCCTCCACTGCTGGTGGGGCTGCAAATTGGTACAACCACTCTGGAAATCAGTCTGGCGGTTCCTCTGAAAACTGGGCACCTCACTTCCAGAAGATCCTGCTATACCACTCCTGGGCATATACCCAGAGGATTCCCCACCATATAATAAGGATACATGCTCTACTATGTTCATAGCAGCCCTATTTATAATTGCCAGATGCTGGAAAGAACCCAGGTATCCCTCAACAGAAGAGTGGATACAAAAAATGTGGTATATCTACACAATGGAGTACTATTCAGCCATTAGAAACAATGAATTCATGAAATTCTTAGGCAAATGGATGGAGCTAGAGAACATCATACTAAGTGAGGTAACCCAGACTCAAAAGGTGAATCATGGTATGCACTCACTAATATGTGGTTATTAACCTAGAAAACTGGAATACCCGAAACATAATCCACACATCAAATGAGGTACAAGGAGAAAGGAGGACTGGCCCCTGGTTCTGGAGAGACTCAGTGAAGCAGTATTCGGCAAAACCAGAACAGGGAAATGGGAAGGGGTGGGTGGGAGGACAGGGAAAGAGAAGGGGACTTAAGGGACTTTCGGGGAGTGGGGGGCTAGAAAAGGGGAAATCATTTGAAATGTAAATAAATTATATCGAATAAAAAAAAAAGAAAAAAAAAGAGAACCCACAGGAGAACTTTCTTTCGTCAAATTTTTTCAGAAAACCACGTTTTATGGAAATCTCTCATCGTGCGAAATTATCTTGTTTTTCCTAAACAACACGTTGTAACTCGAAAAGCTTTGGTGTTGCGTGTATGTCTAAGCGTGTAGCCCAAAAGAGAATGCACAGGAGAGTTTTCCCTCGAAAGAATATGTAAGAATACCACGTTATAAGGAAATACAGTGTTGCAGAGTAAAGACAAATACTTATGTATTGGAAACACTTTACGAGAAGAAATAACGCATCGTACAAAATTAACTTGCATCTCCTAAACAACAAGTTGTAACTCAAAAAGATTTGGTGTGGCATGTACGTCTAAACCTGTAGCCTCAAAAGACAATGCACAGGAGAACTTTCTTTCGTCAAAATTTGTCAGAAAACCACGTTTTAAGGATATCTGCATCGTGCAAAATTATCTTGTTTTTCCTAAACAACACGTTGTAACTCGAAAAGCTTTGGTGTTGCGTGTATGTGTGAGCATGTCGCCTCTAAAGAGAATGCACAGGAAAGTTTTCTCTCGCAAGAACATGTAAGAATTCAACATTATAAAGAAATACAATGTTGCAGAGTAAAGACAAATACGTAAGTTTGGAAACACTTTACGAGAAGAAATAAAGCATCGTACAAAATTAGCTTGTATCTCCTAAACAACACGTGGTAAATCAATAGGATTCGGTGTGGCGTGTACCTCTAAACGTGTAGCGTCAAAAGAGTACCCACAGGAGAATTTTCTTTCGTCAAAATTTGTCAGAACACCACGTTTTAAGGAAATCCCGCATCATGGAAATTATCTTGTTTTTCATAAACAACAAGTTGTAACTCGAAAAGCGTTGATGTTGCCTGTATGTCTAAGTGTGTAGCCTCAAAAGGGAACGCACAGGATAGTTTTCTATCAAAAGAATATGTAAGAATACCACGTTATAAGGATATACAATGTGGCAGAGTAAAGACAAATACGTATGTGTTGGAAACACTTTACGAGAAGAATAAACACATCGTAAAAAATTAGCTTGTATCTCCTAAACAACACGTTGTAACTCGACAAGATTTGGTGTGGCATGTACGTCTAAATGTGTAGCCTCAAAAGAGAACCCACAGGAGAATTTTCTTTTGTCAAAATTTTTCAGAAAACGACGTTTTAAGGAAATCCCGCATCATGCGAAATCATCTTCTTTTTCCTAAACAACATGTTGTAACTTGAAAAGCTTTGGTGTTGCGTGTATGTGTAAGTGTGGAGCCGCAAAAGAGAAAGCACAGGAGAGTTTTCTCTCGAAAGAATATGCAAGAATACCACGTTATAAGGAAATACAATTTTGCAGAGTAAAGACAAATAAGTACTTATTGGAAACACTTTATGAGAAGAAATAACGTATCATACAAAATTAGCTTGTATCTCCTAAACAACACGTTGTAACTTGAAAAGATTTGGTGTGACGTGTATGTCTCAACGTGTAGCCTCAAAAGAGAACCCACAGGAGAACTTTCTTTCGTCAAATTTTTTTCAGAAAACCACGTTTTATGGAAATCTCGCATCGTGCGAAATTATCTTGTTTTTCCTAAACAACACGTTGTAACTCGAAAAGCTTTGGCGTTGCGTGTATGTCTAAGCGTGTAGCCCAAAAGAGAATGCACAGGAGAGTTTTCCCTCGAAAGAATATGTAAGAATACCACGTTATAAGGAAATACAGTGTTGCAGAGTAAAGACAATTAAGTACATATTGGAAACACTTTATGAGAAGAAATAACGCATCGTACAAAATTAACTTGTATCTCCTAAACAACACGTTGTAACTCGAAAAGCTTTGGTGTTGCGTGTATGTCTAAGCGTGTAGCATCAAAAGAGAACTCACAGGAGAGTTTTCTCTTGAAAGAATATGTAAGAATACCACGTTATAAGGAAATACAGTGTTGTAGAGTAAAGACAAATACTTATGTATTGGAAACACTTTACAAGAAGAAATAACGCATCGTAAAAAATTTGCTTGTATCTCCTAAACAACAGGTTGTAACTCAAAAAGATTTGGTGTGGCATGTATGTCTAAACCTGTAGCCTCAAAAGACAATGCACAGGAGAACTTTCTTTCGTCAAAATTTGTCAGAAAACCACGTTTTAAGGATATCTGCATCGTGCAAAATTATCTTGTTTTTCCTAAACAACACGTTGTAACTCGAAAAGCTTTGGTGTTGCGTGTATGTGTGAGCATGTAGCCTCTAAAGAGAATGCACAGGAAAGTTTTCTCTCGCAAGAACATGTAAGAATTCAACATTATAAGGAAATACAGTGTTGCAGAGTAAAGACAAATACGTAAGTTTGGAAACACTTTACAAGAAGAAATAAAGCATCGTACAAAATTAGCTTGTATCTCCTAAACAACACGTAGTAACTCGATAGGATTTGGTGTGGCGTGTACCTCTAAACGTGTAGCGTCAAAAGAGTACCCACAGGAGAATTTTCTTTCGTCAAAATTTGTCAGAACACCACGTTTTAAGGAAATCCCGCAT